>NC_041396.2:293042321-293224821 GCF_900747795.2 Erpetoichthys calabaricus | reverse complement strand
TATCTATCTATCTATCTATCTATTATATAGTGCCTTTCATATCTATCTATCTATCTATCTATCTATCTATCTATCTATCTATCTATCTATCTATCTATCTATCTATCTATCTATCTATCTATTATATAGTGCCTTTCATATCTATCTATCTATCTATCTATCTATCTATCTATCTATCTATCTATCTATCTATCTATCTATCTACTGCTCAAAAAAATGAAAGGACCGCTTTGTTAATCCGAGTACAGCATCAAGTCCATGACTCTTGTGGGCTATTGATCTGGTCAGTTAAGCAGCAGATGGGCTTGTTCATCAGTTTCAGCAGCTTTGGTGCACTAGAGGGGCAACAATGAGATGACCCCCAAAACAGGAATGAATGGTTTAACAGGTGGAGGGAGGCCACTGACATTTTTCCCTCCTCATCTGTTTTGTCACTCGTTTTGCATTTGGCTGTGGTCAGTGTCAGTATTGGTAGCATGAGGCCATACCTGGACCCTACAGAGCTGGCACAGGTAGTCCAACTTCTCCTGGATGGCAGGCACATCAATACGTGGCATTGCCAGAAGGTTTGCTGTGTCTCCCAGCACAGTCTCAAGGGCATGGAGGAGATTCCTAGAGACAGGCAATTACTCTAGGAGAGCTGGACAGGGCCCCTCATAGAAGGTCCTTAACCCATCAGCAGGACCCACCAATATCTGCTCCTTTGGGCATGGAGGGACAGGATGAGCACTGGCGTGAATGTCTCTGACCAAACAATCAGAAACAGACTTCATGAGGGTGGCCTGAGGGTCCGACATCCTCTAGTGGGCCCTGTGCTCACTGCCTGCCCAGCACCTTGGAGCTTGATTGGCACTTGCCATAGAATGCCAGAATTGGCAGGTCAACCACTGGCGCCCTGTGCTTTTCACAGATGAGAGCCGGTTCACCTTGAACACATGTGACAGACGTGAAAGGGTCTGGAGAAGCCGTGGAGAACGTAACATCGTTCAGCATGACCAGTTTGGTAGGGGTCAGGGATGATATATCTGGGGAGGCATATCCATGGAGGGACGCACAGACCTCAACAGGGTAGACAACGGCACCTTGACCGCCATTAGGTATCAGGATGAAATCCTTGGACCCATTGTCAGACCCTATGCTGGTGCAGTGGACCCTGGGTTCCTCCTGGTGCACGGCAATGCCCGGCCTCATGTGGCGAGAGGATGAAGGAATTGATCCCATTGACTGCTCCCCCCCACCTCAATCCAATAGAGCACCTCTGGGTGGGACATTATGTTTCGGTTCATCTGACGCCTCAGACTGTGCAGGAGCTCAATGATACCCTGGTCCAGATCTGAGAGGAGATCCCCCAGGACACCATCCATCATCTCATTAGGACGTTGTCAGGCATTGGGGGGCATACAAACTAGTGAGTACGATTTGGAGTTGCTGCAATGACATTTCGTCCAAATGGACTCGCCTGCCTGCCTGCCCCATCATTGATTCCCTTTGATTTTCGGGTGTCTTTGAGTTCAGCCCTCTCTCTGTAGGTTCATCATTTTCATTTCCATCCTTTCGTTCCTGACACATCATCATATCAGTCCACAGCAGTAGAGATAGCCAGCAGGATTTGTTTTCCCCATTGAGATCTGATGTGTTTTCAAAGCGTTCCTTTACTTTTTTCCAGTAGTTCATATATATAATTTTATATGTATATGTATGCTTTTTCAGACACGTGAGCATTAGGGGGTGTTTATGGGATTGTGCTGGATGAATACAGAGAAGGAGACGAGGGTGACGCCACCACTACCTTTCGTTCCTTCTGTTTTATGAGGCCTAGAAGACTCCAGAAGTCTGATGAGGTCACTTCCCCTCCCACACACAAAGCCACGCCCCTTCTGGTCTCGGCCCTATTTAACCAAAGCCCTCCCTGAAGTGGGCCCTCTCTGTCCGATCTCCGAATTTCCTCTTTTTTTTTTCCCAGCAGGTGTTTCACCAAACCTTTGCTCAGCACATTGGCGTTTTCTTTCTTCGGATATCACAATTAAGTTAGTCCTCCCCTAAGACCCCGACTCTCACTGTTTTGTTTCTTTCACATATCACATATCTTGACTTCACAAAGTCTTCATCCACCTTCACTTTTTCTCATATTTTTTTTTAATGTTGCAGCCTGCTGCTAAAATCATTTCTATTCATTTTCTCCTTCATCAAGCAACACTGAATGCCCCCCGAGTGACAAAGCAAAAACAAGATTTGGGAAATTTTTGCAAATGTATTCAAAATCAAAGACTGAAATCTGCCATCAAGTATTCCGAGCTTTTGCTTTGTCTCAGGTGCCTCTCGTTCTATTGAGATGTTTAGGGTCCACTGGTGGTCAGTTCAGTCGACCGGAATGAGTAGGAGAGGCACACACGTGTCCATTGGGGGGTCTCACAGCTGACAATGACAAAGCCATGAGGTTACAGTGATTGTCTGAAAGTGGGTGAAGCACAAAAACATTTCTGCAGCATTGGGGGACCCCAAGAGCACAGTGGGACTTGGAAAAACTTTGGAACAAACAGGGTCTCCCTAGAGCTGGCCGTTCAGCCAAAATGAGCGAGGGCCACGGTAAGAGAGCTGACCAAGACCCTGCTGGTCTGTCTGATCTGCAGAGATCGTGTGGGGAGATGGTAGAAGCTTCAAGAAGGACAACCAAAGGCTACAACAGTGGGCTTCATGACGGAACGGCCAGACAGAAGCATCTCCTCGATTAAAGACTCATGAAGGCCCTCTTGAATTTTTGCAAAAAAAAAGGCACCTAAAAGACCCTCAGCTTATGAGAAACAGGATTCTGTAATCTGATGGAACCAAGATGGAGCTGTTTTAAGCATCCCTTTCTGGAGGAATTGGGGGACCACCCATCACCTGTGCAACAGCATGTTGGTCAGTAGCATCAGGGGCTGGGGGGGGAATAACCTGGGTGGAGGAACAGCTGATATCCTTAATGAAAAACCTGCTCGGACCACCCTGGACTTTAGACCGGACTAAAGGAAACCCAAGAGTGGCTGAGGAACAACTCTGGGAGGGTCTTGACCATTGGTGAAGAGACCTGAAAATGGGTGGTCCAGCCTGACAGTGGGAGCATGCAGAGAGACGAATGGCAGAGAATCCCCCAAATTCCGGGGGCGGGGTGTGATGCTTGTGGCATCAGACCCAAAAAAGACCCCAGGGTGGCATCATGGTTGCCAAAGTACTGAGGAGAAGGCTCTGAATGCTGGGGTCATTGTTCCATTTTATTGCAAATTTGCATACAATTGTTCATATCATTCTGTGTTTGCGGGGGGATTAAGAGCTGCTTGGTGAGATGATGTGAGCACAAGGCTGCATGAAGAAAGTGAAGGGGGGCCGAGGACTCTCTGTTGACACACACACACACACACACACACACACATACACACACACTCTTATATGTTATATGCTGTAGCTGGAAAGCCGCAAAGAAGGAAAACGAGTCACATACCCTGAACTCGCTTTTTTTAATTCCTCAGCTGTCAACTCCTACCAGGTATCATCATCAGAGGAAAACGATGAACCCAAGGCAAGAGAAAGCAAATGGGGGGGGGATTTGGGGGGGATTTGGGGGGATTGCTTAACATCATATTATTAAATAAGGAAGTGAGTCCCCTCTCCAAAGTGAATCACAAAATGTCCCTCAGACCCCCCCAGCCAAATCACTCCCACCCTCACCCTGTAGTTCCCGCTATTTTTCCTCATCAGGTTCTAGTGAGTCCCCCAGAAGCAGCAGGCACACCCCCCCATCTCGACAGTCTCTCCGGATCTAAAATGAGACTTCCATGTTCATGTATTTTATTGGTACAGCCTCCCCTTGAAGCAATAAGCCCTCTCAATGCTCACCCACCATTTTGTAGTACCAGTTAACGGTCCTATGCAGCTCTCAAAAAATCCCCCCCCCCCCTAAATAAAAGCTGCCAGCCAGCCCCCCAACTTGAATTCAAATGGCTTGAAATGCTGCCTATATAGCACCTTGCTGCGAGATGAGAATTCCAGCAGATGGGGCTCAGCCATGTTCTGTTTGCAGGCATAATGAGGAGGTGGGCTGTTGTGGTTGGGGTCTTAGCACCTGCTTCCTGTCAGGTGGTCTTAAACTGGCCTTACTTTTGCTTTTCTCCTGATTGGCTGCTGGGAGAGCCGCTGGCCTCCATTGGAAAAGGCGTTTTCACAAAATCAAAGGATATGTAAGTCACTTTGGGGTAGGAATACCCCAAAAGACACTATATGACATTTGCTTGCCCTACCTAAGGGTGGGGAACCTCCTGGAAGGCACTTCAAGAGACCAGTCAAACACCCTTGAGGCTCTCAATCATCAAAGCGCCATATAAAACAAGAACTGATTTTATCAATAATTTTGGACCCTGTCCCACTGCAGCCTCTTCTATTTCTTAGGGGTTAACCAAGAAAGGCACTATATAACTTAACCAAATTCCATCCATCCATTTTCCAACCCGCTATATCCTAACTACAGGGTCATGGGGGTCTGCTGGAGTCAATCCCAGCCAACACAGGGTGCAAGGCAGGAAAGAAACCCTGGGCATGGCGCCAGCCCACCGCAGGGCGCACACACCCCCACACCAAGCACACACTAGGGCCAATTTAGAATCGCCAATCCACCTAACCTGCATGTCTTTGGACTGTGGGAGGAAACCCATGCAGACACGGGGAGAACATGCAAACTCCATGCAGGGAGGACCTGGGAAGCAAACCTAAGTCTCCTTACTGCGAGGTAGCAGCACTACATACTGCGCCACCATGCCACCTAACCAAATTCCATTAAATCTTAATAATGTGGTCTGGCCCACTACCCTAGGGAAGGGCATCATCATGAAAGGCGCTATATAAAACAGAGACTGATTTCATGGGGTCAGGCCCACTAACCCAGGGAAGGGTATTATCTTGAAAGGTGCTATATAAAGCAGCGACTGATCTCTTTCTGTAACTTTGAACCCTGAAGATGCAGTCAGAGACACCAGAGAATCTTGCAATAGCACCTTGTGAAAGGCGCTATATAATAACAACCAATTTCAATTTCTATCCATTACATCCTGAGCATGCAGACAGGCACACTAAAGGCTCTCACACTGAAGATGGCCACCATGAAAGATGCTATATAAAAGAAGAAGACCTGACGTCCTCCTTGAACTTTGAGTTCCCAAGGATGCAGTGAAATGCACCACAGGCACCCCATCCTGAAGACACGGGAGGGGTGACCACAATGAAAGGCACTATATAGTAGTTTTGAACCCAAAGTCAAGCAGTGGTCCTTGGTTCCTCAGGGATCCACCAATAAAGGCACTATATGATACAGATGATTGCTATTTCTACCCTTAAATCCTAAAGATGTGCACTTGAGGCTCTCCATTCATGAAGACATCCACCACAAATGGTGCTCTGCATAGCAACGGGAACTTGGAGCCCTCGAGATTCGTTCAGGCACAATGCAGACTTTCCACTCAATGGCACACAGGAGAGGAGAGCATCGATGAAAGGCACTATATAAAGAAAATACGGATTTTGTTCTAAAACTTTGAACACTCAAGCAGATGTTCTCCTTACCTTTAGAGTACCCCCAGAAAGACAATAAAGGAGATGACTAATTTCTGACTGTAACATTAAACAGAGGCTCACCTTCGGCAAGATTCAGAGAGGAGGTACAACAGGAAAGGCACTGTATAAAACAGGGACCGATAATCTATCTATATGCTATATAGTGCCTTTCACATCCATCTATCTATCTATCTATCTATCTATCTATCTATCTATCTATCTATCTATCTATCTATCTATCTATCTATCTATCTATCTATCTGTAGTGCTTTTCATCTATCTATCTATCTATCTATCTATCTATCTATCTATCTATCTATCTATCTATCTATCTATCTATCTATCTATTATATAGTGCGTCTCATTCACCCTGAAAGGCACTATATTAAAGCAGAACAATTGATTTCCTTTGATAAGCTCTCCATCCTAAAGACACAGCAGAAGAACTCATCATGTAAGGCGCTATAAATACCCAATACTGAATTCTCTTAATCAGGCCCACTAGAGAATCTTCTTCCTCTAGACACAATGACAGGTGATGATCGTGAAAGGCGCTATATAAAGCAAGTACTGGTTTCATCTTGTAAGCCTAATCTTTAAAGCTGCTGTGTGTGACTCTCATGACTTCTTTGGTGGACTTGGAGCTGCCTCACCTGGGGCTGTATAGCGCCCTGCACTGAACTAGCAGTAAAACTCCACCGTATATTAAACTCCCAGCTTCTCGCACAGAGTGACGTGCGGCTCACTCAAAGGCACAAGTGTGACTGAACGCTCCTCTGTAAAATGCCATTAATTAAGGTTTCACTTTCAAACGTATATCACACAATGGGTGGCATTCCACAGTTAGTTGATGGTAATCTAAGTAGAATAGAAAAGCCCCCTCATGCTGTTTATACTCGAGTTAATGTGTGGCACCACAGAGCTGACGTAAAATTACTAATCTTCAGACTTAGGGTAATAAGAAAAATTACAGGGCTGTCATGTCGGCTTTCTTAATGGCTCGCTTGTAATGCATGGGAATGTCGCTATCAGTCACTCCATCGCTGCAAAGGCTGAGCGGGGTCTCGACCAAACGAGTCACTCAATCACAGACTGGAAAGTCACCACATCACACTTAACACTCAGGCTGCTGCCACCCCAGTGGGCATCACGCAGGCTTTTCATTTCAGATCACTGGGAGACCCCCTACTTACTCAAATGACTATATAGCACCCTCCAGCACTTCAGCAGCTAGAAGACCACCAAACTGACTTTCATAGACAGATTGTCCAGTTAGCACGTTCACCCGTGAAAGGTGCTTTATTTAAAACATGTGCTCTCTACTTGTCTCATCTCTTATCTCACATGTGACTATATAGCGCCTTGAAGTTGCCCACATGTAATATAACAACATTCTCAGACCCACTTAGTCCAGTTCAGGATCATGGGGGGTGTTGGGGGGATGCAGTGGGTCAAGAAAGTCAGCTTAGAGACCCGCCTGCTGCTAAAGTGCAAGGCGCTATATAGTAATTTGAGTAAGTAAGAGGTCTCCCAGTGCTCTTGAGTGTTCAAGTTACGATGATGCCAATGTGATATAGCACCTTTCAGTATGGCATAGTGGTTAAGGCCCGGTGTTGTGGGTTCAAATCCCACCGCTGACACTATGTGATCACGAAAGAGGCAATTCACCCACCTCTGCTCCAAGTGTCTCGGAGATGTCGTAAGTCACCTTGGGTAAAAGTGTCCACCCAATGATAAAAATTAATAATGATACAGTAAACCTGGAGCCAAGTTTGGCAGCCCTGGGCACAAGGCAGGAAAGCCACACTCAGGAGCTGCCAGATAACTTAACCTGCGTCTCTGTTGAGGTTTGGAGTACCAAAGAGGCCGAACCGATGAAGACACTGGCGATCAAAAAGGGGCGTGGGGTTTGAACCCAGGATACTGGAGGCGGCAGCAGTGCTAACCCTTGACATTTCTTCAATGTCTGTGCCTAAACTCTAGAGATGTGCACCTTCAAGGCGGTCTCACCATGAAAGGCACTATATAACATAATGACCGGATTCCCTTCTATAGGTTTAAACCTTAAACATCCAGTCTCTTTCTTCAAGGTGGAAGGACATGTTCTTTTTGGTCGCATGTCAGTGCCCTGCATCTAAGTGGTTAGGTAAAAGTCTTACACTCTCATATTTAATATGTAGGGGTCTCGGGGGGGGGGTTGAGGTGTGGTTCCTGGGTACAAACCAAACATGCAGGGCCAACTTAGATTCGCTGTTTCATCTCATCTACATGTCTTTTAGGGTTCTGCAACGAAAACACGGACAGTGACTGGGATATAAACCCACTGGACCCCCTGTGCCAACGTGCCGCCCCACTCTTCAAGAATTTTTAAGCAATCGATTCAATGAAATCAGGTGACTCCTCCACGTTTCCTCCTGCAACGTAAGGACCAGGCCGTCTGAGTTTAAATTATAAAGATGTCCTTCTTAATGCTATGCAGTGAAGGTGTTCACCATGAAAGGCGCTATATAAAACATGGAATTACTTCCATCAGTAGCATTAACCTTTAAATGGCTCCAAGGGGTGGAAGACTCTCCATGTTTTTTGTGCTCTCCGATATAGCGCCCAGCTCCCTTATTCACAGACCCCTTGAAAATGCCAAGTTATTTAGGGAAGCTGCCTGCCAAGAAAGGCGCTATACAGCATTAGTGAATGTACAAACACTGAGGCTGCCAATCAGACCTCAATCAGACAATATAGTGCCCAGCTTCCTTACTCTTTTGGATTCTTGAGTCTCAGCCTAACACTTAAAATGTCACACTGTAAATGTAGAAGATGCCCAGTGTGTTTTTGAATGGGACCCTGTGATGGAATGGCACTCCATCCAGGGCTGGCTCTGCACACACCCTCTAGTTTTGAGAATGTTGTGTTATTCGCCATCAAAGGCGCTATACTAACACTACTGTACGTACAAACACTGAGGCCACCAACGAGTCCATCAGCCTCACACTTGATCATTTCTGACAATGCCCTGTTGTTGTATAGCGCCTTGGATGGCAAACAACTGCCTTGAATATCCTGACAGTCCAGCATTGAAAATCAAGGGCGCTATATAATGCTGGTGAATATGCATGGAATGGCACCCCATCCAGGGTTGGTTCTTCGCCATTTGGCCTGTACCCCATTGCAGATCCCTCTAGTTTTAACATGTTATGTCGGAAAGATGTTTGCCATGAAAGGTGCTATATGACACTAGCAACGAGGCTGCCAATCAGACCTCACACTTCATTGTTTCTGACAATATAGCGCCCTTACTCCTTTGAAGTCTTCAGTCTCAGCCTATAATACTGAAGATGTTGTACTAATTTGTCAAAGATGCCCACTCTGAGTGAGTGGGACCCTGTGATGAAATGGCGCTCCATCCACAGCTGGTTGGTTGTGTTCTACCCGATCATAGATCCCTCCAGCTTTGACAATGTTGTGTTATTCGGGTAAACTGTTCACAATCAAAGACGCTACACAACTCTAGAATACAGCATGTATAAACACTGAGGCTGCCACCGAGTCAGTCAGACCTCACACTTGATTCTTTCTGACAATATAGCGCCCAGCTCGCTTATTTCTTTCGATTTCTTGAGTCTTAACCTAAAAGAAGCCTAGTGTGCCTCAGTGTGGACCCCTGTGATGGAAAGGCGCTCCATCCAGGATTGGTTCTGTTGTACCCCGTCACACATCCCTCTAGTTTTGAGAACGTTTTGCTATATAACACTATAACACAAGGGCAGGTACAAACACTGAGGTTGCCAATCAGACCTCACACTTGATTGTTTCTGCCAATATAGCGCCCAGCTCCTTTGAAGTCTTGAGTCTCAGCCTATAACACTGAAAGTGTCGTACAAAATTGTCAAAGATGCCCAGTGTGAGTGAGTGGGACCCTGCGATGGAATGGCACTCCATCCAGGGTTGGTTCTTCGTTATCTGCCCTGTACCCCATCGCAGATCCCTCTAGTTTTGAGAATGCCATGTTATTTAGGGAAGCAGTCTGCCGTCAAAGGTGCCATACAACACTAGCAATGAGGCTGCCAATCAGACCACACACTGCCGATATATAGCGCCCAACTCCCTTACTCCTTTAAATTCTTCTAAAATGTCAGAGGTGCCCATTGTGAGTGAGTGGGTCCCTGTGATGGAATGGCACCCCATCCAGGGTTGGCTCTTCGGCTTGTGCCCACCACCTCAGCCCAGATCCCTCTAGTTTTGAGAATGCCATGTCATTCAGGGAAGCTGTTCACCAGGAAAGGTGCTTTACAACCCACGCATGTGTACCAACACTGAGGTTGCCAATCAGAGCTCACACTTGGTCGCTTCTGTCGATATATAGCACCCCACTCCCTTACTCTTTCAGATCCTTGAGTCTTAGCCTAACACTTGAGATGTCTTACTAAAATGTAAAAGATGCCCATTGTGCCTGAGTATGGGCCCCTGTGATCGAGTGGCACTCCGCTGTCCCACATCACACATCCCTGTGGTTTTGAGAATGTTTTGTTATCCAAAGCGGCCATTCAGCATTAAAGCTGCTATACTAAACAAAGGAACCCCTGCCATCTGTAGCATTATCACATTCAAACTGCTGCCATTTCTCAAAGTGGCGGCAGATGTTCCATTTGGATCGCTTTCTCCTATATAGCGCCCAGCTCTTTTACTTTTTCAGATTCTCAAGACTGGCTCCCCGGGTGAGTCTCAGCCGAACACATAAGATGTCATACTAAAATGTAACAGATGACAACTGTGGGTGCGAGTGCCACCCTGTGATGGAATGGCACCCCATCCAGAGTTAGTCCTTCAGCTTGTGCCCAGTACCCCATCCCAGACCCCTCTAGTTTTGAGAATGTTGTGTTATTCAGGGAAGCTGTTCGCCTTCAAAGGCGCTATACTAACATTACTGTACATACGGACACTGAGGTCACCAACGAGTCCACCAGCGTCACACTTGATCGTTTCTGACAGTGCCCTGGTTATTGTATAGCACTTTTGATGGCAAACAACTACCTGACAGTCCAGCATTGAAAATCGAGAGCACTATATAACCCTGGCGAATATACACGGAATGGCACCCCATCCAGGGTCGGTTCTTCATCATCTGCCCTGTACCCCATCACAGATCCCTCTAGTTTTGAAAATGTCAGGTTATTTAGGAAAGCTGTTTGCCATGAAAGGCACCCCCATACAACACTAGCAATGAGGCTGCCAATCAGACCTCACACTTGACCATTTGTGACCTTATATCGTGCCCAGTATCCTTACTCTTTCAGATCCTTGAATCTTAGTTTAACATTTAAGATGTCGTGCTAAAAGATAAAAGATGCCCAGTCTGCCTCAGTGTGGGCCCCTGGCTGTAATAGAATGGCGCACCGTCCAGGGTTGGTTCTTCATCATCTGCCCTACACCCCTACACAGATCCTTGTGCATTTTAACACTAGCGTATGTACACTGAATGGCGCCCTGTCCGGGGTTGATTCTTCGTCATCTGCCCTATATCCCATTGCAGATCCCTCTTGTTTTGTCATGTTATTTAGGAAAGCTATTTGCCATGAAAGGCTTTATATGACACTAGCACTGAGGCTGCCAATCACACTTGATCGTTGGTGCCCATATATAGCGCCCAGCATCCTTACTCTTTCAGATCCTTGAGTCTTAGCCTAACACTTAAGATGTCTTACTAAAACGTAAAAGATGCCCAGTTTAGGTGCAAGTGGGACCCTGTGATAGAATGGTGCCCCATCTAGGGCTGGCTCTACAGCTTGTGCCCAGTACCCCATCACAGATCTCTCAATTTTTGAGAATGTTGTGTTATTCGCCATCAAAGGCGCTATACTAACACTACTGTACGTAAAAAAACACTGAGACAGCCTTCATCCAGCCATCAGCCTCACACTTGATCATTTCTGACAGTGCCCTGGTGTTGCATAGCGCCTTGGATGGCAAACGACTGCCTTGAATATCCTGACATTCCAGTACTGAAAATCGAGGGCGCTATATAACCCTGGCCAATGTACATGGAATGGCACTCCGTTGCAGGGATGGCTCTTCCGCTTGTGCCAGGCACCTCATCACGCTTCCCTCTCGTTTTGGAGAATGTCCTGTTATTTCAGGAAGCTGTCTGCCATGAAAGGTGCTATATAATACTAGCATGTGTGCAAAACACTAAGGCTGCCAATCAGACGTGACACTTGATTGTTTCTGACAATATAGCGCCCTTACTCTTTTGAAGTCTTCAGCCTCAGCCTAACAATCCAGATGTCGTACGAAAATGTAAAAGACCTCCAGTGTGACTGAGTGAGTGAGTGGGACCCTGCGGTGGAACGGCTCTCCGTCCAAGATGGGTTCTGTTGTACCTTCGTCACACATCCCCCCTGGTTTTGAAACTATTTTGTTATTCAGAGCAGCGTCTCGACATTAAAGGCGCTATATAACACTAGCACGTGTACAAACACTGAGGCTGCCAATCAGACCTCCCACTTGATTGTCTCTGACAATATAGCGCCCAGCTCCTTTACTCTTTCGAATTCTTCCGTCTCAGCCAATAACACTGAAGATGTCGTATTAAATTGTCAAAGATGCCCACTCTGAGTGAGTGGGACCCTGCGATGGAATGGCGCTTACCCGATCAGAGATCCCTCCAGCTTTGAGAACGTTGTGTTATTCGGGTAAACTGTTCGCCATCATAGGCGCTATACAGCTCTAGCGTACGTATAAACACCGAGGCTGCCACCGAGTCAGTCAGACCTCACGCTTGATTATTTCTCACAATATAGCGCCAAGCTCGATTATTCTTTCGAATTCTTGAATCTTAACCTAACATGTAAGATTGGTTTAAGTGTGGGCCCCTTGGAAAGTCGCTCCGTTCAGGATTGGTTCTGTTGTACCCCATCATACATCCCTCTAGTTTTGAGAATGTTTTGCTATCCTGAGTATCTGTTCGCCATCAAAGGCGCTATATAACACTGGGGCAGGTACAAACACACAATCAGCTCTCGCACTCGATCGTTTCTGACAATACAGCGACCAGCCCGGAAATATCAAGCCACCTTAGCCAACCCACACACACACACACAGCTTCCCACCCCTCCCAAGTTCGAGCCCGGTTGGACCCACCTGTGGTTGAGCAGCGCCAGAAGCTCCCCAGCGTGGTACAAGTCGTTGCGTGTCACCCGGCTGAAGCGGAACTCGTTGAGGTTGCAGAAGGTAATAGCCGGGAAGATCATCACCGGCGCGGCCACTTCGTCCAGCTTCGTGACATGCGGGTACTGCAGGTAGAAGTGCACCCGGTCCACGCACACATAGAGCAAGAAGCTGAAGGAGCCGAGGAAGCAGCAGAGCCAGAAGCAGCGCTTGACGCGGAAGCGCCCCGAGCTAAAGATGTGCGAGATGCCGTGCAGCGTGGAGCGGCTGGCAAAGGCGTCCAAAGCGGGTGGCGGCTGGGAGACTCCATCCTCAGGCTCCCCCTTCAGATCCATGTCAAACTTGGCAGTGCAGCACCTCCACCTCCCTCCCCTCCCCTTATCCAAAAAAAGGACAGAGATGAAAAAAAAATATTTATATCTCCAGAAGAAAAGGTGCCGATCGGGCTTTTGGTTCCTTGCACTCACGCAGTCGGGCGGCTCTCCTGCGCTTCAGCGAGCCGCGCTCAGTTCACGCCGCGTTTTATAGGCATCTGCAATCGCCATCTCCAAATGTGTCTTTGCGCCTCCCCGCATTTCCCTCCCACCCCGGAAAGTCGGCAAAACTCACGCTTGCAAGAAGTTTATCCAGCAGCCGCGAACACGGGCACGGGATCGGGCAGCATGGGCTCTTTCGGCTTTGATTTGCATCATCATCCGGAGATTAGCAACGTGCATAAACGGAGCCAAATATAAAGAGCGGAAAAAAATACATAAATGCGACTAGAACAGCAACAGCTCTAAATGCAACCCTTTGCCTGTATATAATAAAAATTATAGGCGTTTCTTAATAGGCTTGATGACTGGAAAACAGTAAGTGTATATCCATCACTGGATCGAAACGAACCGGTAACCCTGGAGCTCCATCCGCTCACACTGGGAGCATGTCAGGTTCAGGAGGCGAGCGTGGAGCGAGCGAGCGAGCGAGAGAGAGAGAGAGAGAGAGAGAGAGAGGCAGGGTGAATACATTAAATCAAAGGGGGAAAAAAGAAAGCAGCCCCCGGCTTCATCAATGCACGTGACTCACAATACGGGATTCCCACGTTTACACAAAACCTTCCGCTGGGCCTTGCAATGTAAATTGTGTTCTCCTGTCTATTTATCTTTTTAGTATTAAAAAAAAAAAGATTTCCTCTGTATGGCAGGTAGGTACCTGGCATATGAAATTTAACAGGAACGGCAAAATTGAGCCTGTGTGAGCATCAAGCGTGCAATGAGAGACATCACCCCAGCGCAGGCCAGGTGTTGGCTTTTTTTTTTTTGCTGTGTGTGTATATATGGAATGGCGGTGTGTGTGTGTGTGTGGACGGATGGGTTGGGGGGGGGGGCTGAGGGAAGTAATTATGAGAGTAACAGTAAACACTTTAGAGAATCATAAACACGGTCGGCTGGCTCCTCCAGACTGAGGCAGCTGCGTTTCGCTATGAGCGCGCGCGCGCGCGCGCTTGTGTGTGTGTGTGTGTGCGGCAATTCGATACGGTCACTCACATTCACCGCACTGCTCGTCCGGAACAGAAGAAGAAAAAAAAAGAAGCAGAAGAAGAAGAAGCGGACATTCCCGTAAGTAACGCAGCCAGTGAGCCCCCCGTCTCTCCGGCGCATCCCCCTATACACAGACAGTAAATAACAAAGCGGCCACTACTACATTCCCCCGCTCGTTTACTCCTCCTGTAAGAATAACAATAACGGGCCTTAACGCGAGTGATTGACAAGCTGTGCGGAAAGGTGCAGCCCAGGAGGACAGATCGGGATTAAACGGGGGGTCCGCTGCGGAAAAGACGTGGAGCAGAGGAGCAGGGAGGGCCGGAGCGGTTGTGTCTGTCAGTGGTGGTGTTTCGGGCGGGGGGGGGGGGGGGGGGGGGGGGGGCGGATTGGCGCTGCGGCGGCGACAGCGGCTTCGAGGCTCCCTGTTCTCTCTCTCTTTCTCCCTCTCTCTCTCTCTCTCTCTCTCTCTCTCTCTCCTCTCTCTCTCTCTCTCTCTCTCTCTCTCTTTCTCTGTCGCTCGCCAGTCTCGCTTTTTCATTTCTTCCTTCTCTTATTCCCACTCCCTGTGCGCCCCCCACACCAATATATCACGAATCTAAAACACTCGCCATAAAGCAAAACGTTCAGCGGTATAATACCTGGGGAAACAGGCGTCAAGACAAAACATCCAATACCAGTATATGTGCGAGGCGCTATAACAAAGGCTTTAACGAGCGGTATTTTGAACAGCAGTATAATATGAACACGTTATTACAACATGTGCGCAAATCGTGATGTAGTAAAAGTAAGGGCTAGCAGTAACTTATTTTAAAGGTAAGTCCTGAATTTTTTCCCATGCCTATACAAAACACACACGCACACACTCACACAACCATATATTTGGATTAGGTGGACTTTCCCAGAGGTAAATTTGTTTTTGCGCAGGAATGTACAAGCATAACGACACAAGAAATAATCCAAGAGAGAAGAAATGATGTCTTGTGCGCGTAAATCAAATGAATGGTTTGCCAGTGGATAAAGTAACGGGCAGCAAATCACGAGCTTTCAAGTTCAGGTTCCAGCCTAGTCTGCTTTAAGAGCCAACACTCTTAAAAAAATAAAATAAATGCCAAAGCGGACCCAAAGGCGGGATGGGGGGATTTTTGGTTCAAGAGTCATCCACATGAAAATTCCACAAACAACCTTTTTTTTTTAAATACGTAAATTAAAACATAATAAGAAATATGTGAAATCTCAATGGCTTCCTGATTTAATAGGACTCTGACTGCATGGAATCACATGGGCTGAGATGAGGTTTTCTAGGTCTGTTGTGTCCTGCTTGGTCGCACCAACTTCATACGCAGAGAAGCCGTCACAGCATGAAAAGGTTCTTAGGCAAGCAATGAGGAACCACATAACTCTATAAAGTGCCACGAAAGAACCGTTATTTATGTTTTTTTTTCTTCATGATTAATAAAGTATTGTAATGAGCACCGAGACCGAAAGACCGGGAAACACAACTAATGATTGCTGAGCCCGATAACAGGCGTGTTCATTTAACAACAAATGATTCGCATTTGTACTTCGAACAGAATCTCTTTTCGGGGAACGCCTCGTAAAAATGCAGTTCCACCTAAACGAGCCAAGGCCATTCTACGTTTGCAGTGTCCCTGATCGTCTTTCAGCGTCGCGTTCCGTGTCCCACTCTGTAATTCGCCGTTATTATCGACGAGGCTCCGTTTAGTGCGCCTAGTGCAGTCTCCGTCTGCCTTCTGGAGTTTTCCCGGGCTTCTAAGGTGCAATGAAAATGTTCCCAGGTTTCCCAGAATCTATCTATCTATCTATCTATCTATCTATCTATCTATCTATCTATCTATCTATCTATTATATAGTGCCTTTCATATCTATCTATCTATCTATCTATCTATCTATCTATCTATCTATCTATCTATCTATCTATCTATTATATAGTGCCTTTCATATCTATCTATCTATCTATCTATCTATCTATCTATCTATCTATCTATCTATCTATCTATCTATCTATCTATCTATCTATTATATAGCGCCTTTCATTTCTATCTATCTATTATATAGTGCCTTTCATATCTATCTATCTATCTATCTATCTATCTATCTATCTATCTATCTATCTATCTATCTATCTATCTATTATATAGTGCCTTTCATATCTATCTATCTATCTATCTATCTATCTATCTATCTATCTATCTATCTATCTATTATATAGTGCCTTTCATATCTATCTATCAATCTATCTATCTATTATATAGCGCCTTTCATTTCTATCTATCTATTATATAGTGCCTTTCATATCTATCTATCTATCTATTATATAGTGCTTTTCATATCTATCTATCTATCTATTTATCTATCTATTATATAGTGCGTTTCATATCTATCTATATATTATATAGTGCCTTTCATATCTATCTATCTATCTATCTATCTATCTATCTATCTATCTATCTATCTATCTATTATATAGTGCCTTTCATATCTATCTATCTATCTATCTATCTATCTATCTATCTATCTATCTATCTATCTATCTATCTATCTATCATTTATTAGGAGCCCTTGGTCGGTGTCTGAGGTGCCCTACGGGTCTCCTACAAATGGTTGGCAGCAAGCAGCCATAAGCGAAACACAATATGGAAGATGAAGTGACTTTTAAAATTATTGCCACATGGAAGAAAAGTGAAGGTGCAACAACCATCAGTCCATCTTGAATGACCTACACCTTCCGGTCTTAGTGACTGCAGTGGGACAGAAGGGTTGCTTCCTCCTCCTCCTCCTCCAGCCGCCACACACAGAGTGCTGGTAACTCCCAGTCCTTTTGTTTTTAAGAGAGTACAGCTGGGAGTTTTGTTTAAACAATTTACCCAGATTTCCATTGTTCTGATTATTGAGGATGGTTAGGAATCGGTGCCCCCCCTAACAGCACCTGGCATAAGACAGTAAGCAGCTCTGGACGGGGCACCACTAGTCCTTTGCCCCACTCCCCCCCCACCTTCAACCCCCAAACCCGATTTCTAGCCATTTCCAGTACACGTTGACTGGTTCGGTTCAGCAATGGCCCACTCCAAAAATAAATGACAGGATGTTGAGGGGTCTGCTGAGAATCTGATTGGCTGTGGCAGATTGACCTGCAGACACCTTGTGTCACTAACCGTGTCATAAGGCTCACCAGCTCATCACTTGTTCCATAAACTCCACTTGAGGTCAAACTAACAGACACCTCGGGAGTTTCTAGCCCACCCAAAGCCGTAACCCACTCAGACCAGTCGCCTGTGCATGTCTGCATGTTATACTGTATGAAAGTGTGTGTGTGTGTGTTTTTCTTTTCTTTGTTTTTTATTCATACTGTTTATGTTATTCGTATGTGACAGTCTGTTATATTACAAGCAGCCCCAAATCGACTGAGTCAAATTCCTCTACATTAAGTACAGGCGAATAAAAGTGACTCTGATTGGAATAATGAAATGGGAATGTAGCGTATTTATGAAATAGTGACTTATTCTTCAATGGCAATGGCCTATCCCAAGGCAGGACCAATCTGTAGACAGGATGCCAGTCCATCGCGGGAGGCATCGACATTCAAAAAAAGGAAAACGCCTCCCGCTGATGCAATCCCTAAGACCACCCATGGGATCCAAACGTAATTTCAGATTCCAAAAAACAGCCTAGATCTCTAGTTCAGTAGGCCACCAGTGCTCCACCGTGCCCATGTATGTGGCAGGATCAATCCATAGACATGGCGCCAGTCCATCGCGGGGGGCATCGACCTTCAAAAATAGGAAAACCTCTTATGCTGATGCAAACACAATAACAAGCCACAGGATCCAAACGTCATTTCAGATTATAAACAAACAGCCCAGATCTCTAAGTCAGCAGCCCACCAGTGTGCCATCATGCCCATATATGTGAAACAGGAGGAAGTGAGGGTCTGCACCTAAGACATGTCCCTCTCAATAAAGGTTAACTCATGTGTGGATTATCATCCTGCTGAATTTCTGAAATTTGTGAATTTCCCCCTGGGATTAATAAAGTATCTATCTATCTAGATAGATAGATTGTTATACAAGTGCTCATGCGAGGCAGCTAATGTGAATGAGGGTAATTCCATGCCAGATCAGGGGTGACGAAGTGCTCTAATCCTTTCTCCCCTTCCACTACAGACCAGTTACGGGAAATCCAGCCTGGCCTTGATGACGTCACTTCCGCTAATGACCCAGAGGGTGTCACTTCCGGTCCAGAGGGCATCATTTCTGGCATCTATGACGTCACTTCTGGTCATGATGCCCGAGGATGCTACTTCCGGTCCCAATGGTGCAATTTCCAGCTCCGCCCCCAACCCCAAGACACCCCCCCCCTCGATGATGTCACTTCCTCTGCCATCCCTTAAAGTCGCCATCTTGGCCACATCCAGGCAGTTCTGTTTTGGCCTCAAGCCTGTGCACAACTGCAGCCAGGTAACATTATACAGGTGGCTACCCCAAACCTTTTTTGTGGCTCCTGTCTGTTCTTTTGACAATATATATATATGTGGTATGTGGTCTGTTGACATCCGCTTTGTATCTACTTCTTCTTATATTTATTATTTTTGTAATAGATAGATAGATAGATAGATAGATAGATAGATAGATAGATAGATAGATAGATAGATAGATAGATAGATAGATAGATAGATAGATAGATAGATAGATAGATAGATAGATACTTTATATGAATTGCATACTCTTTTCAAACAGCAGATTGAATAAGACTTCACAAAGAATGAATGTATTCAAGCTTCAGTCAATGGATGGAGTTGGCCCAGCGTTCAGGAGGCTGAACCCAACTCCAGGGCTCCAGGTTTGATTCCTGTGAGGAGCTTTCATGTTCTTCTCAACGTCACTTCACCTTCTTACAGGTTCTCTAATTTCCCTGTATGTTGAGTACATTTTGAATTCTGAATTGGCATGGTGGAATTCAGTGCTCCCACTGATGGACAGGCATGCTCTCCTGGGTCAGTCTTGACTGGCACCTAATGTAGCAATGATAGATTTATCCTCTCTGCCGCTCGATCATTAAAACAGAAAATGGACACACAGATGAATTGTCTTCTTTGGTATAAGCATGTATCAGCAAATCAGCAGTGTCGGCAGATTTTGACAAGATTTTGAAATATGTTAGCTTTGTGCAGTGAGTGTCATTAAGTGTCAGTCACTACATAATCCATCAATCCAAAGTGCTTTATTGGCATGGCAAATGAAGTTCTGGCACAGAATTGATTTAATGGCACACAAATAATCAATGCAGCTTCAGTAAGTAATACATGGGAGCACTTCATAATAAACTGTTAACAAACAGGCATTCCAATCGGGCAATCAAACGGTAATAATCTCTCATGGTGACAATTCACAATGAAACGTGAATTACAGACTGATAATCATATGTGCTCATATACAGTATAAATATAAAGACAATAAAAAGTGAGGAGCATAATGTGACGATAAAGTCCAGCCACTGTCACCAGAAAAGATGATCTTCAAAAAATGTCAGGATGACAAAGCAATGGGGATTGAGCAGAAATGGCTGTGAATAATTAATGAACAAGAGAGACAGAAAGATATGAAAGGCGCTATATGATAGATAGATAGATAGATAGATAGATAGATAGATAGATAGATAGATAGATAGATAGATAGATAGATGTGAAAGGCACTATATAATAGATAGATAGATAGATAGATAGATAGATAGATAGATAGATAGATAGATAGATAGATAGATAGATAGATAGATAGATAGATAGATAGATGTGAAAGGCACTATATAATAGATAGATAGATAGATAGATAGATAGATAGATAGATAGATAGATAGATAGATAGATAGATAGATAGATAGATAGATAGATAGATAGATAGATAGATAGATGTGAAAGGCACTTTAGATAGATAGATAGATAGATAGATAGATAGATAGATAGATAGATAGATAGATAGATAGATAGATAGATAGATAGATAGATAGATAGATAGATAGATAGATGGATCTGTTCACCGACAGTCTCCATTCAGCCAGACAGAGCTTGAGAGGATCTGCAGTGAAGAATGGCAGAAAGTCCCAGGTGTTTGAGGCTTGTGGCATCAGACCCAAGAAGGCTCCTGGCTGGTATGGCTGCCTTACTTAAATACAAAGTACTTAGAAAAAGATCTGAATAGTTATGTCAATGGAAGAGTTCAGTTTTTTATTTGTAATAAATATGAAAAATTCAGAGATGTTGAGTGTTGCTTGATGAGAGAAAAAAAACAAGATGATTTTAGCACAAGGCTGCAGTATAATAAAACGATAAGGAAGTGATGAGGTCTAAATATTTTCTGACTGCCCTGTAGACACGCTGGACAGATGAAATACTGTCCAATTGTGCACTCATTCTGCATTAAGCAGATGCTATCAGGGTTCATTAGCCCCCCACACAATGACTCGAGTCTACCAGCTGAGCCCACTGAAGCATTTAATCAACTGGGAGTAAATGAGTGACAGCGGCACCGCGCATGCGATTTATCTTCAAGTCCAGTGAAGCGCTCGATCTCAAACGCATTGTGACGTTTAAAAAAATAAATAAAACCAATTAAATCTGCGGGTTTGTGTTACCCCCAGAAGTGTCACATATCCAGCCACTAACTTTGAACCCGGTTAATTCGAAACAGAAACGAAGTGCATGAATTAACAACGGGCGCAAGAGAGGAACCAAGCCACGGGCGTGGCCAGTTTGTGACAGGACAAGTTCACGCCCGCACCTAACACACGCACCGGTGGCCGGATTAAAACGTATTTATTTGTTTGTTTGTTTGTTTGTTTAAAGTGACTAGCTTACTTACCACACAAGTTTCATTGAAGAAACCCGGAGAAGAAGAAAATGCCCAAAGGGTGAAGAACCCGCCCGCACCGTTAACACGAACACGCGCGGCCTCCTAACGTGAAGTCAGCAGGGCTCTGCGGTGCCATTTCAGAAATTTGTTGGTAATAAAAAGGCTGCTTGTTCAATGGAGATTAAGATTAAGGGCTGTGCTAGAGTTACTCCATAAACCTGAATGTTTTATTAGATATCACATTACGATTTAATACATAAGATCAGTAATTAACTGTTAGCGTTTGTGTTCCAGGAAACGCTCCCTCTTAAACTGCATGGGCACCATCGTCAATCATGAATTCGCTGATGTTAGCTTTTATTTATTTTCTGAAGCTCGTCACTGTGAAACAAACAAAAAAAAATGACGATGTATTAATAGCGGTTAAATGAGTGGCAGCTCTTGATTTATCTGTCAAAACAGTCCGAAGCATTGACGACTGTAGCCTACTGGAGAAATCATTAGATACAATATTTATATAAACATTCAGTGTTTAATTACAGCATCATTTTGAATCAATGACAATGAAGAAATACCTGTACACGAACTGACTTGATTTCTTGTTTTTACTTAGAAATGTACGGTTAATTTAATTTATTAATTTTTTGTAACAAGGCGGGGGTGCAGGGGTCCAATAATATCCTTCTCGGGGAATAGAGTTAAGCCTCTTAAGCCCGAATATCGGTGAGTGGATCTAAAAAAATGGAACTATTGGCATCTCCCGCGCTGTACCCGCTCACCCCTCCGGGCATCAGCGGTGCCACGCGTTACCAGCTGCTTGTCCCTTTGTCACTTCATGCACGCCTCTCTGCTCCGCCTCACCTGGGGTCACAGGCAATCCGTATGCCACACCATTCCCTGCGTACCGACTCAAGTCCGGGGTTCAATCCGGGGATCGTCGGCGGTGACACATCCCAACAGATGGGCTTCTGCAGCCTCGGCCCCCTTTACCTGCTGCTTTATAGCCGGCTTCTCTAAGGTATTCCCCGCCCCCTCTGAGAAACGCGTCCCTCGGGGTTCAGGACCCGAAACTTCGCTACATTTTATTTTATAGTGTATACACTCTTAACAATCCAGGTTCTTCATTGGCATTTTATGGTTCTTTCCTGGGATGTGTGGTTCTTCAATTAGTCCATTGCTTGACAAAGAGTCATTTCACTGGGAAGGGCTCTTCGCGTATATGATGTTGGTTCTTTGAGCATTGAAAAAGTTCTTACTATGTAAAAGAAACCTGACATCTTTACAGTGGCGTAGCAAGGTCTGGTGGCACCCGGTGCGGAGTTTAAACTTGTCACCCTCATGTCCACCAAAATATAAAATGAAATTTATTGAGAAAGCAATTTTTTTATTCAATTGGTTAAGTAAAGAGGGCATAATGTTAATTATTTTGTAAACAATTTTTTATGAATAAAAAAAGTAAAATGTCTTTTTATTAATAAGCCAGTTTAATGTCCAATGTAAGAAATATTTTTTCATAGTGATAGTACTTAGTGCATAACTTTATTATTATTATAATACAATTTAATGAAAACTCAATTGTTTACAAGTTTCGTTCTAGGCTCTAATCCAACAATCTGTACTTTAACGTGATACTTAGAATCTCTTCTTTCTAACTTTTTGTTCTGCAAATTTTGAAATTGCGTCATCAAAATCGATACCTTCAGCCACACTATTTTCAATTGACAAAATGGCTAAGCTAGAGAGTCGTGCTTAGTTCATAGTGGATCTGAGATAATTCTTAATTAGTCTGAGTTTCGAAAAACTCCTCTCACATGATGCAACAGAACAGATCAAGAGAACGCCAATGGTAATTTCCCAATATTGCCCCTTCTTGGCCTCTGATTTGTCGCCACAATTTACGCCAAATCGCCAGTTAACCAGAATTGTGACACATGATTTCGTTGTGTGTCTCGGCTCGTATATATAGGGCCTTAGGATAGTGGGATGGGGAGGGAGATATTGTCCGTTCGCTCGTAGAACGAGCCGTAAACTTGTTTACTATATGGTCGGTTCTAGAGCGGACAATACCTACCCACCCCACTGTCTACAATATTTCGCGCCGACTATATTATTATGATGTTCGGGTTAAAAATATCATCTTGTTGCACGGAACGACTTGGGACGATGATATATTTGTGGCAGGGATGAGACAATGAGTCACAGGACCGGTTGTTTGTTTACTTGAGCACCAGCACAGTTCAAAAGAAACGAGACAGAACGCCCCCTCCCCACACGCACCACACATCCATCCATCCATCCATTTTCCAACCCGCTGAATCCGAACACAGGGTCACGGGGGTCTGCTGGAGCCAATCCTAGCCAACACAGGGCGTAAGGCAGGAACCAATCCCAGGCAGGTCGCCAACCCACCGCCGGACACACACAAACACACCCACACACCAAGCACACACTAGGACCAATTAAGAATCGCCAATCCACCTAACCATCCATCCATCCATCCATTTTCCAACCCGCTGAATCCAAACACAGGGTCACGGGGGTCTGCTGGAGCCAATCCTAGCCAACACAGGGCGTAAGGCAGGAACCAATCCCAGGCAGGTCGCCAACCCACCGCCGGACACACACAAACACACCCACACACCAAGCACACACTAGGACCAATTAAGAATCGCCAATCCACCTAACCAATAATACTAAATCATTACAGCATCACATCGTTCACCCGCAATTTGCTGCAATTAGGGTTTGTTAAAGCCCATGTAAATTATTTGACATGTTATTTTATGTAACAAAAAGGCGCATTAATACAAAACTGGAAAATTTTTGTCACCCCCTCAGAGCCTTCATACGCCACTGCATCTTTAATGTTTGTTAGGCTACCTGACAGAACCACGAACAGATTAAGAAAACCTGAATTTAGCCTGTGTGATTGTATGCAGCGAGAGTCCTTTTACGATCAAGAGCCATTTGTATTTCACAAATCTGCTACCATCTCATCATGGTCATTTACTATATGGAGCCTGTTACAGATCTAAATAAATAAAGGTTCTTTCTGGAACTTTCATAGTTGGCTCAATTTGGAACCAAATATGGCTCCCCTATAACATCGCTTTGAAGGACCACCCTGACATTTTGATTTTTAAGGGTGTGCGACCATATATTAAGTTCCGATTCGGACCGACAGAAGTCTCCGAGCTCTCTTTCAGATCGGTGATGGTACTCAGCAACTCACGCAACATCGTCGTGGACAAAGCAGGAGCCACTTCTGGGGTGTATCTGACATTTGGTGGAATAGTAGGGTGCTTTAAACGGGCCATAAAAACAATAATGACTTTTTTTTAGTTTCAGCTGCACCGCTCTGCTGCATAGCATTGTCTCCCGAGAGGTGGGCGGGGCCGGCCAGGTGATAGACGGCAGGTTACTCACAGGTGTGCTGAGCTCTCCGTTCCAGGAACCACTGAAACTTTCTCGTTACTCCTTACGAGTCCGAGAAGCATCTCGAGAAGGCAGGTGGAGACTCCTAGGAAATTAAACTGTAACTATAGCCTTGCAGATGATAACAAAGAGAAGGGGAAAAGAGACACCACACGAGACGCTGGACGGCAATCGTGAACACCGCGAGAGTGGAACAGCCCGTCTAGTGAAGCGGCGGTCATTTTCACAGAGTGGCTTACACGGCTTTTCCAGCGCAGTGTTTGATTCTACTAGAAGACAACTGCAAATTATGTATTGAGAAATAAACGCGCCCACCCGTCAGTGGGTGGTATGTGTATCGGTCTTTCCATCTCGGTGCTCTTTACAATATTTACATCACATCCCGTGCCAAATATGTTGAATTGCTCACAATATCAACTTTACAATATGAGGTCTCGTTTATATTAACACATTCAAAACTATGAAATTGCCAAAAAGTACACCAATACCAGTGACATGCGGTGAGGTTCATGGCTGGCGAGGCACTGGCTCCTTCAGAGTGAGATTTACAAATACAGTATATGAACACCAAAGAGTATGAGGGGCCAAACAGGCCATAACCTCACAATAGAGCAGCTTATTCACTATTCAACTGGCAGCATGCACATTGACTACTGATTATGTTTCATATCTCATCCAGGGCCGGATTTATATGAAAAGAGGCCCTAGGCTATTCCACTTATTAGGCCCTTTCACCTTCCATTTTTACGTTTGTAAATTACATGAGAGATAATAAAATACGTAATACGCGTTGATCTTAACCAATACATTTTTATGTTTGTTTATTAGTCATATGCGTAGAATTTCTCCTTATTTTCGGTTCAGTGTTTTAGTGTTCAGTGTTTTTAGAATAGTGTAATTTTTAATTTTGCTAACAATTTGAATGTAGGCCCCTCTTGATCTTGAGGCCCTAGGCTGATGCCTAGTTAGCCTATAGGAAAATCCGGCCCTGCTCATCAGCATTCTTTACACACACACACACACACAGGTAAGGCGCATATTTGGCTGAGAAAGAACGTTGCATTTACTGTATAGCGGTGAGAGAGCGCGGAGAGAGCGCATTTGCTCAGCACCCTTAATGCGTTCTAAATTTGCTTTTCCAGTTCCTCAATTCATACTCATTCAATACAAATGAAAGTATTGAGTGATGTACAGAAAAAACGGATTTCAATTTTGACCTTAATTGAAATATTTAGTTATTTTTAAAAGCTTTTAATTCCGATGCTTTAATCAATTTTAATACAGACTCTTCAACAAAAGGATAACAAGAAAAAAAAAAGAATATTTTACTTAAGGTCAAAATTTAATTTTTAAATATTGGATTTTTTCTTAGTCTGATCCCATTTTTTATAAAATTGAAAACCATTTATGGTCTTACCTTTATTTGTAAATGAAGTCCACACTCTAAAAACAATTGTTTTGGGCCAACAAAAAAAAAATTAACGCAACGCCCTGCATCAAGCTTTTTGAGTTACTACAACTTCTGGTTAAAATTACGTAGAAC
The DNA here is from genome assembly GCF_900747795.2 of Erpetoichthys calabaricus. Taxonomy (NCBI): domain Eukaryota; kingdom Metazoa; phylum Chordata; class Cladistia; order Polypteriformes; family Polypteridae; genus Erpetoichthys; species Erpetoichthys calabaricus. The sequence goes on along the minus strand of NC_041396.2, from coordinate 293,198,716 downwards.
CAACCCACAACATTGAGTAACTGGAAAAGGTTTTTCCTTCAGAACTTAAATTACTTTTAAGTAAAATCTAATTTAAAAAATATAGGATACACACAACTTTTTAAATTCACTGCACATAAAAATTAAGTTGTCCCAACTAATTTATGTTACATTTTTAAAGACACTTTTAAGTTCTGAATACTTAATTATTAATATATTTTAAAGTTGTGATGGTGTAAAAAATGAAGTTGGTGTAATTAGTGTTTCCTGCCTATAATTTTAAGCTTTATCAAGTTTAATTACTTATTAAATTATTAAAACTACAGCCACTTAAAGAATGAAAGTGTTGCAAAATTATTTTTTTTTACTTACATTTTTACATTTTTCAACATCTTTCAAAAACTTTGTCTAACAAATAGCCATACTACAGCAGCAAAAATATAGGCCTCAATGTAATATTCAATTACCAAATATGTCCAATCTGACTTCTATTGCAAGATGCAAAAACATTTTACTATACAGCTTTAGAGTATACTCTAAACTTAACAAGTAGAAAATAATTAAAGTCAAAGAAAGATTATTACAATTAATGAAGTATCTTCTCAATATGCCATCAGGCGTACATCCAGTAAAGCAATACTGCGTCTAAAATCCTTAACCAACATTCAAACGCACGTGAGAAATCATTAGCGGCTGGAACAAAAAAGCGATGTTGAGAAAATATGGTAAGATGGACGGCACTAAATTTCACTAGAGCTATTCAACCTGTTATGCAAAATAAGTAAATGATATTTACTATATTAGAGCAATGTAAATAATTATTAACTTGAAAATGCTCCTGTATCACTAAAATATCCGTTCTATCACTCACCGTAGTTGTTTTTTTCACTTGCAGTATGGCGTTACGGTCTTGTCACAGCAAGTTAAGTGGGAGTTTCACACTCACGAAGCAGAGACATTAAGTAGCCATAGCGTTAGATTAGGTTAGACAAACTTAAATTTTGTTTTTCAATAAATGAAAAAAGGAATTTGAGTTTAGATTACTTGCAAGTCTAAGCTAAAGTATGTACTAATATAATTCTTTCACGTCAACACATTAAATAATGTTTCCAAATTAAAATATTTAATAAAATCATTGAACTTGAATTTTTAACCTAATAGCATGCATTTGATTAAGTGATGGTTAGAGGTCCCTTGAATTGCTTTTTACAGTCCATGCGCCTATCCTTCTCCAAGAAAATCTCCGTCACTTTCTTGTAAAAGTCCTCCTTATTTTACTTTAGTTTCAAAAGTCTTAATCATCCATTTCGGCAGTCAGTCAGAACAAAAAAATAAAAATAATGGACCGCTGCAGTGCACTTGACTTTCTGTTATCGCTAACTTACTGGCGCCTCTGCGTAGAAGAACAGCAGCAACGAGCACCTGTTGGGCTCACAGGCGCCCCCTTCAGAGCGGCACGGTACTGTCTGCCTCACCTTGTGACTTTTCACTATATCCGATCAGCAAGACTAAATACGTCACACACATTCATTAAAGATAATAGCCAAACTGTGGAAAGTCAAGGTGTATAATAAACGTGTCTGCAAGCATTACATTAACGACATATATTAGCATGGCATCGTGTGTGAGGGAGAGCGCAGTCCGAGGTGAGAGTTTCTCCCCTCTGTTTGAACAGGAAATACGCCAATTCAGCGATTTTGAATGTAAAAATGATCAAAATAATTGGAATCATACAGAAAACAAATTTATAGCACAGACAAGTGGACACATTTATTAATTTTTTTACTTTTCATGATGAGAGCCTCACCTGCCTCCCCTGACCGCACGTCCCTGCCAATACCGTTAACAACATTTAAATGACAAAAGTGCTTTTCTTTATTAAGTTTGTCTATTTTTTAATTGCAACAAATAATAAATTTCTTATTATACCAAGTTAGAAAGCGTACACATAGTTTAACATTCGGGACGTTTTTGATTATTAAAGCGTTTTCTGTTATTTATTTGCTTCACTAAAGTGACAGATATCACTTTTTAAATATTTGGTCACGGGGTGAGGCGCTATATAAGTTAAATGTATTATTATTATTATTATTATCATTATTCGCTCAGAGCACCACAGCGCGGGATTCATTGTTAGACTCCAATTAAGGGCCCCTATAAGAGCAGCACATAGCGGAGGGTGAGGCAGAGTCTGGTAAGATGTTTTAAAATGTATTTCTTTTATTTCTTTTTAATTTTTCTTCAGGCTGTTGACAATGCTAATTTTGTTTTTCACTTCTCTTAGTTTCTCGGCTGCTGCTTTACCGCTGCTGTTCTGTTTTGCTTTTGTGCTTCTGAATGTCTAAAGTTTGTTTTGTGTTATTTCATATTACTGCTGGGGATGTTATATAAAATGTGAACCCAACGCAAGACTGTGTTTGGTGAAATCAGTTGTTTGATCCATTCTTTTATTTTTTCACATGTATATAATTTAAGTGGTCTTTAAGTATTCATTTATTTTTTTGTTCTTACACTATTGTTTGTTGTAAGGTTTCCCATTGCAGTCCTCATGATATGGGGTTAGAACCATGTCAGGTCAGGTCAGGTCAGGTTGGGGAGCATGCACTGGTACAGCATGTTGCCGCACCCACCATATGATGAAAAGGCTCAGGATCCCAGTTGGCAACCCCCAAGGCAGATACACATTCCAATACCACCATCCAGAAATGGCCGCCTATCTGCCGTGGTCAGATGTTATGTTGCCATCCCTTTGGCCTGGTCCAGCCCGAACTGATGCTGCCTCACAATGCAGGTCATGAGCCTCATTCAGGACTCCATGACCAACACAAACCAGTGGTACCCAAGGATTCTCCAAAGAGACACAGAACTGAAGGAGTCCAGTTGTCGTTTCAGGTCACTGGATAGTGTCCATGTCTCGTGTGGACGCTGAAGTCGGAAAACAATGAGAGACAAAAACACCACTTTAAAATAAAAAGCAATTTCTTTATTCTTGGTGAATCAAAGAGACTGCAGACCCCCAGCTCAGTACCACTCACTGGTCAGATCAGACAGTCTGCCTAAAAAACCGAAATCCTCTCTTTTTATTACCTAGCTTATTCATTAACCAAAGAGAGAAAAACGTGGCAGTTCATTTGGAAGTCATGCATAGATTGCTGTAAGTTACGGTTACATCCTGATTTATTACATGCAGGAGTGCGCAGAGTTTCTTACCAAAATAGAGAGTTATCAGGGCACTCCTAAGGAATACGCCCTTATCAGCACACACACACAAGACCAGTTTAAAAGCAGTTTCTTATAGTTCAGTACATTAGTTATAAAGAAATTACATTCTTATAGCTTTAATATCTTCATTAGATTTTGTCTGGATAGATTAATAAATCCTTATTTATTAATTCATAAGTGACATGTTTCTTATAGTTTAAAGCAAGAATTCAAAAACTATCACATTGATTTATAATACCACAGGGTGTTCTGTTAATATCAAGAGGTCAGCATTTTCTCATAAAAGAATGCAAACCAGGCTTAAATTCTGTGCACAAGCTTAATTCTTAATTAATTCTTAATTCTCAATCTTTAATTTAATATTGTTTTTTGTATCAGTATGCTGCTGCTGGAGAATGTGAATTTCCCCTTGGGATTAATGAAGTATCTATCTATCTATTATATAGTGCCTTTCATATCCTATCTATCTATCTATCTATCTATCTATCTATCTATCTATCTATCTATCTATCTATCTATCTATCTATCTATCTATCTATCTTTTCTACCTAAATGAAGAACAAATCATATAGAAGTAATACAGTTAGATCCATAAATATTTGGACAGAGACAACTTTTTTCTCATTTTGCTTCTGTACATTACCACAATGAATTTTAAATAAAACAACTCCGATGCAGTTGAAGTGCAGACTTTCAGCTTTAATTCAGTGGGGTGAACAAAACGATTGCATAAAAATGTGAGGCAACTAAAGTATTTTTTGAACACAATCCCTTCATTTCAGGGGCTCAAAAGTAATTGGACAATTGACTCTTTGGCTATTTCATGGGCAGGTGTGTGCAAGTCCGTCATTACGTCATTATCAATTAAGCAGATAAAAGGCCTGGAGTTGATTTGAGGTGTGGTGCTTGCATGTGGAAGATTTTGCTGTGAACAGACAACATGCGGTCAAAGGAGCTCTCCATGCAGGTGAAAGAAGCCATCCTTAAGCTGCGAAAACAGAAAAAACCCATCCGAGAAATTGCTCCAATATTACGAGTGGCAAAATCTACAGTTTGGTACATCCTGAGAAAGAAAGCAAGCACTGGTGAACTCAGCAACGCAAAAAGACCTGGACGTCCACAGAAGACAACAGTGGTGGATGATCGCAGAATCATTTCCATGGTGAAGAGAAACCCCTTCACAACAGCCAACCAAGTGAACAACACTCTCCAGGGGGTCGGCGTATTGATATCCAAGTCTACCATAAAGAGAAGACTACATGAAAGTAAATACAGAGGGTGCACTGCAAGGTGCAAGCCACTCATAAGCCTCAAGAATAGAAAGGCTAGATTGGACTTTGCTAAAGAACATCTAAAAAAGCCAGCACAGTTCTGGAAAAACATTCTTTGGACAGATGAAACCAAGATCAACCTCTACCAGAATGATGGCAAGAAAAAAGTATGGAGAAGGCGTGGAACAGCTCATTATCCAAAGCATAGCAAATCATCTGTAAAACACGGTGGAGGGAGGCAGTGTGATGGCTGCCAGTGGCACTGGGACACTCGTGTTTATTGATGATGTGACACAGGACAGAAGCAGCCGAATGAATTCTGAGGTGTTCAGAGACATACTGTCTGCTCAAATCCAGCTCAATGCAGTCAAATTGATTGGGCGGCGTTTCATGATACAGATGGACAATGACCCAAAACATACAGCCAAAGCAACCCAGGAGTTTATTAAAGCAAAGAAGTGGAAAATTCTTGAATGGCCAAGTCAGTCACCTGATCTTAACACAACTGAGCAGGCAGTTCACTTGTTGAAGACTAAACTTCAGACAGAAAGGCCCACAAACAAACAGCAACTGAAAGTCGCTGCAGTAAAGGCCTGGCAGAGCATTAAAAAGGAGGAAACCCAGCATCTGGTGATGTCCAGGACTTCAGGCTGTCATTGCCAGCAAAGGGTTTTCAACCAAGTATTAGAAATGAACATTTGATTTCCAGTTATTTAATTTGTCCAATTACTTTTGAGCCCCTGAAATGAAGGGATTGTGTTAAAAAAATGATTTAGTTGCCTGACATTTTTATGTAATCGTTTTGTTCACCCCACTGAATTAAAGCTGAAAGTCTGCACTTCATCTGCATCTGAGTTGTTTCATTTAAAATTCATTGTGGTCATGTACAGAACCAAAATTAGAAAAAAAGTTGTCTCTGTCCTAATATTTATGGACCTAACTGTAAATCATATAGCTCTCTGCAGCATGATTAATACAAAATACAGTCATCGGTATTGTGAGTTAAATACTTATAATCATTTCAGTTAATAATGTTTTTTTCTTCCTCACTCACAAACAGGAAGCACCAGGACACTAAAGACTTGGACCTTCATCCTTTTGCAATATCATTTTTGGGTCCCCCCCCCCAACCCACTTTCCATCCCATGCCTTCCCAATCCGTTCACTGACTTCATATGAAGAGTCACCAGACACATCAATGTCATTGCTGAGGTAAGTAAACCTTTCGAGGAGGTCGACACTCCCTCTACAGACAGACCCACTGCTGATGGCCGTGCCCAAGAGATCATTAAAGGCCCGGATCTTGGGTTGAATTCAGGACGCTTGGAGGCCCAGCCCCTCAGACTTCTCACTCAGCCTCTCGAAAGCCCTGATCAGAACCTCCATTGACTTGAAGAAGATCACAGAGAAGTCAAAAAAGTCAAGATCAGTGAATATCTCTTCACCAACAGATGTCCCAAAACCACTGGACCCCACGACCCTGACCAACACAAAGTCCATGCAAGCACTGAACAGAATAGGAGCAAAAATAGACCACTGACGATCCAAACAATCAACTGGGAACAACACAGTGGTTCTGCCTCCACTCTGCACAGCACTCACAGTACCAGTGTACCCAGTGCTGGTTGCAGGTTATTTTGCACCCTATGCCAAGCTTATTGCACCAACTGACTGTTTTGTCAGTTGCTAACCCGTGTGGCTGGGTCCCCCCCACCACTTATGATCTGCATCATGAGGCCAGCCATGATATCCAGGAACTTCAGGGTGTTCCTGCAAAGCCTCAGGATGTCCCATGGGACAACTCAATCAACCGAGTAGAATGCTTTACGAAAATTAACAAAGGTTGCAAAGAAACTCTGCTGAAATTTGCATTTGCACTTAATAAGAACCCTCAGTGCCAGGATGTGGCCAATGGTAGACTTCCTAAGAGTAAAACTAGACTGCTCTGGTCCCTGGTAAGTGAGCAAGTGATCACAGATACTATTGAGGATGACCCTAGCAAGGACCTTACCTGACACTGAGAGCAGTGTTATCCCCCTGTAGTTCTCCCAATCCAAGTGATCACCCGTCCCTCTCCAGACAGGGACAGGTCCCATTTTCCAGTCAGTTGGGATGATGCCAGTCTGCCTAATGGAAGCAAAAACTGCTTACAATGCCGGGCAGACAGGCTTAGTACCAGCCTGGAGAAGTTCACCCCCAGATACCACAGACCCCCACAGCCTTCCCTACCTTCAGCTGGTTCACCACCTTTGCACTCTCAGTGAGATTGGGTGGTTCACAGCTAATTGGAGGATCAGCCTCAAGAACCATGGACCCAGAGATATCCAACGCCCTAGCCGGAGGATCAGCTTTGAACAACTGCTCAAAGTAGGCAGGCCAGCAGGTCACAACTGCAGTGTCATCCGTAAGGACCATTCCATCAGCCGCCCTGACTGTGACTCTCCGAGGAACAGATTCAGATGTGCGTAATGCTTCGATCACTCTGTAAGCAGGACATGGGGTCACTAGACCATAGATGATGTGTTACTTGCTCACAGACTCCTCTAACAAATTCCTCTTTATCTGCCCTCAGAGCCCTCATAGCCATCCTTCTCGGTTCCCAGTACAGACCAGCGTTGCCATCAAGCCGTGTGCTGCGACTCTTCTCGATGATATCCAGAGTGCCCTGTGAGATGAAAAACCTCCTCCTGGGAACACCAGCAACACCAACACAACCCGCACCAGCCTTCAGGGCCTTGTCACGGTAGGTCTCCCACATCACAATAGTACTCCTTACACCAGCTATTGGGAAATGAGGGGCACAAGACCCTCGGTTTAAAAGTCAAATATTGAAGCTGGTATATCCCCAGGTCTGGCATTGTCTGTCTGTTATTTCACTTGCACCTTGATTAGTTCCAGTGTTTTCTGTGTGTGTACTGCAGTAACGCACTCCTTCTACACTCCCTTCTGTCTCTGTTCTACTGTCAGGAGCTGCAAGACAAGCCCCGTCAGTCACGCCTGGACGTCCAAGAGCCTTAATTCAATCGGAAAAGGCCAGCCCAAGACGACAATATCTCGAAATACTTTACTTCTGCTAGATCTCTGACCTGCGTTGCTTTCAAGGAGGGATGGGGGATTACGAAAATGTTTTAGCATGTCGACTATAATTTGAATTAATTATTGTTGAGGCAGTGTTGATTTAATCATCAGCCTTCAAGGGAAAACAAGCCACGTAAATATTTATTTACCATAAAAGGCGTAAAAACTGCATGGGAGGTCACACCTCATAACTCTGTGGGCTTGGGATCAACTGACCCACCACTGGCGACGTGTTCTTATATTATATTATATAGTGCCTTTCACATCTATCTATCTATCTATCTATCTATCTATCTATCTATCTATCTATCTATCTATCTATCTATCTATCTATCTATCTATCTATCTATTATATAGTGCCTTTCACATCTATCTACAGTGCATCCGGAAAGTCTTCACAGCGCATCACTTTTTCCACGTTTTGTTATGTTACAGCCTTATTCCAAAATGGATTAAATTAATTTTTTTCCTCAGAACTCTACACAAAACACCCCATAATGACAACATGAAAAAAGTTTCCTTGAGATTTTTGCAAATTTATTAAAAATAAAAAAATCGAGAAAGCACATGTACATAAGTATTCACCGCCTTTGCCATGAAGCTCAAAATTGAGCTCCAGTGCATCCTGTTTCCCCTGATCATCCTTGAGATGTTTCTACAGCTTCATTGGAGTCCACCTGTGGTAAATTCAGTTGACTGGACATGATTTGGGAAGGCACACACCTGTCTATATAAGGTCCCACAGTTGACAGTTCATGTCAGAGCACAAACCAAGCATGAAGACAAAGGAATTGTCTGTAGACCTCCGAGACAGGATTGTCTCGAGGCACAAATCTGGGGAAGGTTACAGAAAAATATCTGCTGCTTTGAAGGTCCCAATGAGCACAGTGGCCTCCATCATCCGTAAGTGGAAGAAGTTCGAAACCACCAGGACTCTTCCTAGAGTTGGCCGGCCATCTAAACTGAGCAATCGGGGGAGAAGGGCCTTAGTCAGGGAGGTGACCAAGAACCTGATGGTTACTCTGTCAGAGCTCCAGAGGTCCTCTGTGGAGAGAGGAGAACCTTCCAGAAGAATAACCATCTCTGCAGCAATCCACTAATCAGGCCTGTATGGTAGAGTGGCCAGACGGAAGCCACTCCTTAGTAAAAGGCACATGGCAGCCCACCTGGAGTTTGCCAAAAGGCACCTGAAGGACTCTCAGACCATGAGAAAGAAAATTCTCTGGTCTGATGAGACAAAAATTGAACTCTTTGGTGCGAATGACAGGCGTCACGTTTGGAGGAAACCTGGCACCGCACATCACCAGGCCAATACCATCCCTACAGTGAAACATGGTGGTTGCAGCATCATGCTGTGGGGATGTTTTTCAGTGGCAGGGACTGGGAGACTAGTCAGGATAAAGGGAAAGATGACTGCAGCAATGTACAGAGACATCCTGGATGAAAACCTGCTCCAGAGCACTCTTGACCTCAGACTGGGGCGACGGTTCATCTTTCAGCAGGACAACGACCCTAAGCACACAGCCAAGATATCAAAGGAGTGGCTTCAGGACAACTCTGTGAATGTCCATGATTGGCCCAGCCAGAGCCCAGACTTGAATCTGATTGAACATCTCTGGAGAGATCTTAAAATGGCTGTGCACCGACGCTTCCCATCCAACCTGATGGAGCTTGAGAGGTGCTGCAAAGAGGAATGGGCGAAACTGGCCAAGGATAGGTGTGCCAAGCTTGTGGCATCATATTCAATAAGACTTGAGGCTGTAATTGCTGTCAAAGGTGCATCGACAAAGTATTGAGCAAAGGCTGTGAATACTTATGGACATGGGATTTCTCAGTTTTTTATTTTTAATAAATTTGCAAAAACCTCAAGTAAACTTTTTTCATGTTGTCATTATGGGGTGTTGTGTGTAGAATTCTGAGGAAAAAAATGAATTTAATCCATTTTGGAATAAGGCTGTAACATAACAAAATGTGGAAAAAGTGATGCGCTGTGAATACTTTCCGGATGCACTCTATCTATCTATCTATCTATCTATCTATCTATCTATCTATCTATCTATCTATCTATCTATCTATCTATCTATCTATCTATCTATCTATCTATCTATTATATATAGTGCCTTTCACATCTATCTATCTATCTATCTATCTATCTATCTATCTATCTATCTATCTATCTATCTATCTATCTATCTATTATATAGTGCCTTTCACATCTATCTATCTATCTATCTATCTATCTATCTATCTATCTATCTATCTATCTATCTATCTATCTATCTATTATATAGTGCCTTTCACATCTATCTATCTATCTATCTATCTATCTATCTATCTATCTATCTATCTATCTATTATATAGTGCCTTTCACATCTATCTATCTATCTATCTATCTATCTATCTATCTATCTATCTATCTATCTATCTATCTATCTATCTATCTATCTATCTATCTATCTATCTATCTATCTATCTATCTATCTATCTAATGATATGAATGAAAGTCAAGACCACGTTTACTGAGCCCCCCTAAATGCGCAGTGATGACAGCCCTTGCTCGGTGTCTGACGTGTGCGAGCAGCCATAAGTGAAGTTTGAATTCGTGGTAAAGAACATACGGCGGGTTACTTGACTTGACTGATGCCTCAAAGGAGACCGGACCGGTACGGACACACCAAACCTCAGTAGACTTCAGTCCATCTCGAATGACCGACACAAGTCGGAGTGACTGCTGGTACAGAAGGGTCGCCTCCTCCTCTGGCAGCTGCACGCCGCCCCCCTCAGACATAACGCTGATAACTCTCAGCCCTTGCGGACCACATTGATGTTTCAGATCTGAGTCTTATTTGATCTTCTAATTAAAAGTGATATACATCATGTGATACTGCATTTTTAATCATTTTTTTGTCTGATACAAATTAAACATTAAGCAGTGTCACAGTGCTTTAAAATCTTTCTGGGTCGGAGGGAATAGAAGCGATTATATTTGCTCGGAAATGAGAATTATTTTAACTGAAGAAGCCTCTCGGAGTGGCGCACTGTTTCGCCGGTGCCAGCCTATGCAAAGTCGGTGTTCTTGTTTCTGTTGTTCTTAAAACCACCTGAAAGTGGGAACAGCTTCAACCGGACTGACCACTAAGGGTATGGGCTCAAATGCCGACTGTATGTTTTTCTATTCCATCTTAAAAATAAAGGTGCTAAAGCGGCACTTCAAAGCGATGCCATAAAAGGGAAGCGGGGTAAAAAATCCACATAAATGCCAGATTGTGCTGTAAATAGAAATGAAATGAGTGAAAAAATAAACTCCAAAGCCATTAAAAGAAAATTAGAATATTTACAGAATACTCCAAAAAATTAGAATAGCATTTGTGCTCAATTATAGATTGTAATATTATGAATATCGTCTTTATGAACATCCTATTCTTCAAGAAATACATTCTTAAGGAATAAAAATTATGAGGTTCAGAACTATTAAAAAACATGAATATTGACAGCAGTGCAATAAGAGACAGGCTAATTCTTTCGCTCCCCGACCCTCCAAATCCCCTTTCACAACATGTATCAAAATATAAAAGCATCCATGTTTAAATATTTAAATCGTGCAACATAAAAAATACATTTTTGCTCACTTTAAACTTAGTTGGAAAGCAGAGTCCTTATCCAGTTTTGGAGGCAACTTTGTCATGCACTATGTAATCCTCCACTTTAAAAAAGAGTGACTGTCTGGTAGCTATGTTTCTGTCATTCCAACAGATGGCACATCACAAACATTAGCACTGCTTTTTTTGAATCCCGTACCAAATGGCAAGTAACAGAAACATATGCATTGCATTTATCATTCCAACCCATGGTGCATCACAAATATTATCACTGCTTTTATGAATCCAGTACCAAATGGCAAGTAACAGAGACATATGCATTGCATTTATCATTCCAACCCATGGTGCATCACAAATATTATCACTGCTTTTATGAATCCAGTACCAAATGGCAAGTAACAGAGACATATGCATTGCATTTATCATTCCAACAGATGGCACATCACAAACATTAGCACTGCTTTTTTTGAATCCCGTACCAAATGGCAAGTAACAGAGACATATGCATTGCATTTATCATTTCAACAGATGGCACATCACAAACATTAGCACTGCTTTTATGAATCCCGTACCAAATGGCAAGTAACAGAGACATATGCATTGCATTTATCATTCCAACAGATTTCGCATCACAAACATTAGCACTGCTTTTATGAATCCTGGAACCATATGGCAAGTAACAGAAACATATGTATTGCATTTGTCATTCCAACAGATGGCATATCACAAGCATTAACACTTCTCTTACGAATCCTGTACCAAGCAGCATAACAGAGAGATATGCCTTGCATAGTGCACTGCAAATGTTAACACTGAGATCTATGTACATTATTTAGATTTCATCTCATCTTAGATGGGTAGCACAGTTTATTTATGGAATTCAGCAAAGCTAAACAAGAGGGAGCTGGAGGGAAAATGACAAGAACTGTGGGTGCAAGGAAAAAAAAAGAAAAAGGACTGAAAACTGTGCCAGTGGTGAACTCAAAGATAAACGAGGATGCTAATGAGACACCCGACAGTCCCGACGGCAGTGCCCTCCCGCTAATTAGACAGTATCTGATCATCTCGCTGCCTACTCTACACCGCCAGCACCCCACAGAAGAACCGCGCAAGACTTGTCTCACCCAAACCCCTCCCCCTTTCAAACCCCGCCCCCTCAGCAATCCCATGCTTTTTATTGGGTCAGCTTCACCTTCCTTTTTCATTATTAGTGCATTCCAATGAATGTAACAAACAAATTGATGACTGTACCATCACATCTTCTGATAGCTCAGTTAATTACCATCAATTAAATGTTTTTATAGGTCAGTGGCCAGTATGTGGCACAAAAGGTGAACAATTGAACATTTTCAGTTTGTATATTTGTCCCAAATAAAATATAAGACTGGAAACGGGAGGTCCTTCATTTGCATTTGACATTGTCTGCTGTGATATATCTCCTCGTTGTCGTCCACATCATAACTCACCTCTGTGTTGGTTTTCTGGTCTGCATGTTGCTGCTAGAAGTGGCCATATCAGCATTTCTCTGACCAGACTCTTATTGGTCAGAATGACTGCCCATGTGGACTTCTTTTCTGTGGCATAGTGACACATTGTGAAACTGACCTGTTAGACATGTCAACCACCCAGGACTCCAATTTTTTTTTTATTATTATTAAGGTTAGTTTGGAGAGGTTTAGAATCATCAAGATCCACATGGGGTAAGGTGAGCAACGTGTGGGGATTGTTGTGAGTGTCAGTACTGTCATTGAAAATGTGATGTCAATTTTTTTTCATCTTCCATATGCTAAGACCCCATTGAAAGCAAGAGCCCGAGGTCTCCCCCAGGTCACTGTGGTTTTAATATGTCATCCCTGGACATAAAGAAGACACTGATAGCAGTACAATAGAGGGTCCAGTCTAGGGAGGGATGTATAGTCCCCAAATAATGGAACAATCTGGGGATGCAGCTGTGCTGGTGATGACAAAAATAATGAAAAGACAATAAAGGGACATTAAGTGGTGGACTTCAAAGACCTCAAGCATATTGTCCTAAGTGTGACACCCAATCACACGCTGTTAATGTTAGGTCTCTGCAAGGGCTGCCTGGACAAGGAACACTTGGGGTCAGTAGGAGAATTCTAAAATAGACACCTCCAAACATTGGGGGTCACTAGGAGAATTTTAAAATAGACACCAACAATCGTTTGTGGTTACTTGAAGAATTCAAAAATAGCCCCAAACATTTGGGGTCAATAGGACAATTCTAATATAGACACCCTCAAACATTTGGGGTCACTAGGTCAATTCTAATACAGACACCCTCAAACATTGGGGGTCACTAGGTTAATTATAATATAGACACCTACAATCATTTGGGGTCACTAGGTCAATTCTAATATAGACACCCTCAAACATTGGGGGTCACTAGGTTAATTCTAAAACAGACACCTCCAAACATTTGGGGTCACTAGGTCAGTTCTAATATAGACACCCTCAAACATTTGGGGTCACCAGGTCAATTATAATATAGACACCTACATTAATTTGGGGTCACTAGGTCAATTCTAATATATACACCTTCAAACATTGGGGGTCACTAGGTTAATTCTAAAATAGACACCTCCAAACATTTGGGGTCACTAGGTCAGTTCTAATATAGACACCCACAAACATTTGGGGTCACTAGGTCAATTCTAATATAGACACCCTCAAACATTGGGGGTCACTAGGTTAATTCTAAAACAGACACCTCCAAACATTTGGGGTCACTAGGTCAGTTCTAATATAGACACCCAGAAACATTTGGGGTCACCAGGTCAATTATAATATAGACACCTACATTCATTTGGGGTCACTAGGTCAATTCTAATATATACACCCTCAAACATTGGGGGTCACTAGGTTAATTCTAAAATAGACACCTCCAAACATTTGGGGTCACTAGGTCAGTTCTAATGTAGACACCCACAAACATTTGGGGTCACTAGGTCAATTCTAATATAGACACCCTCAAACATTTGGGGTCACTAGGTCAATTATAATATAGACACCTACAATCATTTGGGGTCACTAGGTCAGTTCTAATATAGACACCCACAAACATTTGGGGTCACTAGGGCAATTCTAATATAGACACCCACAAACATTTGGGGTCACTAGGGCAATTCTAATATAGACACCCACAAACATTTGGGGTCACTAGGGCAATTCTAATATAGACACCCTCAAACATTGGGGGTCACTAGGTTAATTCTAAAATAGACACCTCCAAACATTTGGGGTCACTAGGTCAATTATAATATAGACACCTCCAAACATTTGGGGTCACTAGGTCAATTCTAATATAGACACCCACAAACATTTGGGGTCACTAGGTCAATTCTAATATAGACACCCTCAAATATTGGGGGTCACTAGGTTAATTATAATATAGACACCTACAATCATTTGGGGTCACTAGGTCAATTCTAATATAGACACCCTCAAACATTGGGGGTCACTAGGTTAATTCTAAAATAAACACCCTCAAACATTTGGGGTCACTAGGAGAATTCAAAAATAGCCCAAACATTTGGGGTCAAAAGGAGTTCTACAGGACAATCCTGACCCAGAATGTGGTTCAGCGCTGGGGCTTGGGACTTCCCCTGGCAGTGGGCATCGAAGCTCCTGAAGGCTACAGATCCAGGGAGGTTGGAGTCAGCCGTGGGTTGAATGGTTTGGCATCAGTTGGCACGAGGAAGAGAATCCAGTAAAAAATCAAAAAGGAGGGTAGGATGGATGGGAATGTCATGGTCCTTAGTGGGTGAGTTGACCCACACGTGATAGTAGGAGTCCTTATTATTATGATTTGCAATCTTCTTTATTTTTTCACGGGTTTTTACTTATTTAAAATAAAACCGAAAACATTTCTCTTTGAGGATTTCCCAACCCAAAAAATTCAGTTCTGCCACCTGTTCTGTGATTTAGCACTTCATTAAAAAGTTAACACCATATACCGTATTTTGGTCAATTTTTGATGCCATTTTGTTTCATTATTGGTCGTCATGATTTTGAGAGGATATCGTTCTCTGTCATTATGGCGGTTTGCCCAAATCCTTTGTGTGATAGTTTAAAGATTGGCCAAGAGAGTTTCTTCTTCTTTCAGAGATTTGGATGTCACTTTTTTCGGTCTTTGTTTTTTGATCCCTGCTGTATTCTTTGATAATGATTTGTGCGTTTACCCCTTGGGTGTGACAGTCAGCTTTCTTCGCTCTTTTTGTGTCATCCTTGCATCGTTTTCCTAACCGAATAGAGAAGAGATTCTCGTGTTGCATATGACGAAGTCACCAATCTTGTTTTCCCAAAGGATTATGGGAAATTGGTAAAGTGACAGAGAAGGCTAAGATGTCAAAATGGTGACGTTTAATAACGAAACAAAATGGCGTTGAAAATTACAATAAAAATGATTAACATTTGAATAAAGTACCTAACTGCAGAAATCTGTCAGAATTACTCCTAGGAGTTGAGTAGAACATGAAAGCATTTATTAACAAAAGCAGCGTTTGGGGGTGGCAAGTGGGGTGACCGCCCCAGGCCCCACACCTAAGGGGGCTCAGCTTTTGAGGTCCGCGTGTCCCATTCAAGTGGATTTGTCAAGTTACATTCTCCAGTATATATACAGTGCATCCAGAAAGTCTTCACAGCGCATCACTTTGTCCACATTTTGTTATGTTACAGCCTTATTCCAAAATGGATTAAATTAATTTTTTCCCTCAAAATTCTACACACAACACCCCATAATGACAACATGAAAAAAGTTTACTTGAGATTTCTGCAAATTTATTAAAAATAAAAAAAATGAGAAAGCACATGTCCATAAGTATTCACAGCCTTTGCCATGAAGCTCAAAATTGAGCTCAGGTGCATCCTGTTTCCCCATATCATCCTTGAGATGTTTCTGCAGCTTCATTGGAGTCCACCTGTGGTAAATTCAGTTGATTGGACCTGATTTGGAAAGGCACACACCTGTCCATATAAGGTCCCACAGTTGACAGTTCATGTCAGAGCACAAACCAAGCATGAAGTCAAAGGAATTGTCTGTAGACCTCCGAGACAGGATTGTCTCAAGGCACAAATCTGGGGAAGGTTACAGAAAAATTTCTGCTGCTGTGAACGTCCCAATGAGCACAGTGGCCTCCATCATCCGTAAGTGGAAGAAGTTCAAAACCACCAGGACTCTTCCTAGAGCTGGCCGGCCATCTAAACTGAACGATCGGGGGAGAAGGGCCTTAGTCAGGGAGGTGACCAAGAACCCGATGGTCACTCTGTCAGAGCTCCAGAGGTCCTCTGTGGAGAGAGAACCTTCCAGAAGGACAACCATCTCTGCAGCAATCCACTAATCAGGCCTGTATGGTAGAGTGGCCAGACGGAAGCCACTCCTTAGTAAAAGGCACATGGTAGCCCGCCTGCAGTTTGCCAAAAGGCACCTGAAGGACTCTCAGACCATGAGAAAGAAAATTCTCTGGTCTGATGAGACAAAGATTGAACTCTTTGGTGCGAATGCCAGGCGTCACGTTTGGAGGAAACCAGGCACCACTCATCACCAGGCCAATACCATCCCTACAGTGAAACATGGTGGTGGCAGCATCATGCTGTGGGACTGGGAGACTAGTCAGGATAAAGGGAAAGATGACTGCAGCAATGTACAGAGACATCCTGGATGAAAACCTGCTCCAGAGCGCTCTTGACCTCAGACTGGGGCGACAGTTCATCATTCAGCAGGACAACGACCCTAAGCACACAGCCAAGATATCAAAGGAGTGGCTTCAGGACAACTCTGTGAATGTCCTTGAGTGGCCCACCCAGAGCCCAGACTTGAATCCGATTGAACATCTCTGGAGAGATCTTAAATGGCTGTGCACCGACGCTTCCCATCCAACCTGATGGAGCTTGAGAGGTGCTGCAAAGAGGAATGGGCGAAACTGGTCTAGGAGAGGTGTGCCAAGCTTGTGGCATCATATTCAACAAGACTTGAGGCTGTAATTGCTGCCAAAGGTGCATCGACAAAGTATTGAGCAAAGGCTGTGAATACTTATGGACATGGGATTTCTCCGTTTTTTATTTTTAATGAATTTGCAAAAACCTCAAGTAAACTTTTTTCACGTTGTCATTATGGGGTGTTGTGTGTAGAATTCTGAGGAAAAAAATGAATTTAATCCATTTTGGAATAAGGCTGTAACAGAACAAAATGTGGAAAAAGAGATGCACTGTGAATACTTTCCGGATGCACTGTATACTGTATATAGATATATTTGAGATACTTCTAAGAGTAACCCTTTCAAAATCCCTCTTCCAGGTCGATAGCGTCTGTTATGATGTGAGAATTTACATATAACTTGATGAATATTTTGTACTGTATATCTTTATTTGTAATTTAGACAAAGCAATGTAATTCAGTGTTTAAACCGCCCCCCCTACCCCTTAGGAATGGGTCTGTTTGAATTTTACGACAGGATTTGGGGGATGTGTGTTTTAAACCAGTTTGGCGAGTGTTTCTTTGCTAAAGTCATTTCTACCCCCGCAAATGGGCTAAGGTGTACTTTAACATATGGTTTGGGGGCAGGTGTTAAGATGTTCTATTTCCCCATTGGTCTGAGGTATGGCTGTTTGGAATTGGCTTGTCTCAGAGGCCTTTAAGTACCATGATGTCCTATTGGCTCTCGAGGTTGGACAGAACATCTATAAATGTATGTGTTTAACCTCAGTATCTCTCTCTTATCAACCAACATATGATGAAGAAGCATCTCTCTTGCTAACCAGTGATGATGAAGAGAACACAATGAAGAGCACAGCTCAGCAGCCATTTTGAACAGACATGTGGCTGAAAGCTGAGCACCAATGATGCCTTAACTAGAGACATTTAAGTAACCAGAAGACTGTGTGCCACCTGAACTACATATCACCATTTAACCAGGTTGTATGGTTGCCAATATTCAAATGTACTTTGCATTTTGTTATTATTTATGAATATTATCAATAATACTAATACACTGTTTAAACTATAACTTAACTTCTGCTTGTCTTTTACTGCATCTAATTGCCTAAGGTTATAGATATAGAAGGGAAGGTGGGGATAAGTTATATACAATAATACCTTATAAACAGTGGTAAGTCTGTGAGATTAGGCATTCTAAGGCTACATATTAATAATACAATAGGGGAAAGTAGAGCAATATATATTACTCTACCAAGACAAAACAATTGGCGTAGTCGGCAGGATTTGGGGTAACCATGTTTTGCACCCTGTTTGCAAATACTGTTGATGTATATGTGTGTGTATGTATGTGAATTTTAGGGCATCCAGTGTACAAATGTGGTGGAAGTATACATTGTTTGGTTGCTGAATGGAATATAATAATAATAATAATAATTCATTACATTTATATAGCGCTTTATATAACCAACAAAGTGTAGAGACTTCATGTGTGTCACGAGGACACCCGCATGTTTGTTAGTGCTGGTGGTAATGAGTCCCTAATTAAAGTGCTAGAGAGTGGTGGAACATTGCATGCGTCATTCATACGGCATTTAAGTGGTTAAAGTGCTAGGGAGTGATGGGACATGCATACATCATTCATATGGCACTTATTTGTTTAGAATCTTTGTGTATGTATGTATGTTTGCTTACAGGGGCAAAAGTAGGCCAACCCCTAACGGAGGTGGCAAATTGTATTAGATTATAATTGTAGACTCAGAAATGCCTAAATTTATATTAAAGTCAGCCATCTTCCAGTGGAGTGGCAGAAGCAAGCAGGCTAAAGGTAGGAAATGCAAACCTGTAGTTCAGGTAGAGAAAGCAGAAGCTGAGCTGAGCATGCCACAAAATGGAAGGGGGCTGGAAGGATTAAAAGCAGGAAAACAGAAATCTGGTTTAAAGAAGACAGCTGCTGTTATAAGAGGTTTACTATCTTGTATTATTGGTAATAAGGAAGATCAGTGTGAGAAAGAAAATAAGTGAAAACGGAATGTTGTGTGAAAGTTTTGAAAGACGTAACAGTTAGTGTGAAAATTGTGAAGTGCTAGCATGTAGAACACCCACTGCTGAAGTGGAAAGCACAAAAAGCAGAGGAAATAAGGAGAGAAAACCACTTATGGTGAAAGTTAGGGCAATAGTAATGGGACCTTACTGGAACCCTAAACATGGGTGGGTGACTTACCTGAGACAGATGGTTGCTCAGATAAAGAGTGGGAATGTGAGTGCAAGGAAAAGGAGAGAGATGAAAGGAAGGGAAAACAGAAAGGATGTTTTCTTCCATTATTATTCTCCATTGCACCACAATCTCCAGGTGATTCTGAGGTCTGTCCAGTGTTTAAAGAACATGCTACACCGATAGTTATTTCACCACTGTTAAGAAAGGTAACCAGTGCTGCACTGAAATTTGATTTAGGACAAAGAAATCAGATAGAAGGCAGAGAGCTGGTGAGTGTGAATGGCAATTGTTGACTAGAGGGCATGAAATGGATAATGGTTTAAAGATAATGAGTAAAGAAAGTGTGGAATTAAAACAAAGAAGAATGGAAATTAATGGAATTCAAGTGTTTGTGTGTGAAAGGTCTAAAAGTGCTAATGCAAGAATGGCTGAGTTGGAAACAAAGTGCACCAGTTTAGGATTTGGTTTGAATGAACCAGGACAAGCCAAAGAACAAAGGATGGGGGAAGGTGCAGCAGGAAGGTTTACGAGCTCAGACAGCAAGTCAGGAATGCACAGGGGTGTGAGGGTCATAACAGCTGTGCTGGGGCCAGCAGGAATTAAAAAGCACACACACTTAGGTTCAGTAAATCGAAACCTGACTGACCAGTTGTTTAAAAAGACAGCCTATGAATCTCCCAGTAATAAAATGGAGAAAAGTGAGCTGGTCTTTAGTAAAGAACACAGGTCAGTTTTAGGAGAGATGCTGGATTTAGAATTGGGATTTTGGAGAGGTTATAGTCCACACTTTCAGGTAGCAGTTACCATACAATAAAAAAATAAAAAAGATACACAGGCAATGAAAAAAATAGAAGGGTAGCGCAGGAAGACAGGAAAGGGAAAATAGTTATTTCTGTTTCAATTTTCTGGCCTTTTGTAATAGTGCAACTTCTATTGTAAGGTTTTACGGACTTTGGGTTTGTGCAGGTAATAAATAGTGAAGGCAATTAGCAGAGTAAAATCCATGCAGGACATTGAGTTACCATTAGCACATTGGAGCAGAGTGGCACTAGTGGCCAAGCTGTTCCAATGAATGCCAGGAAGCAAAGTTTGAGTGTTGGCACCAGGATAACAACCAAGAAAATGAGATGGACAGAAACTGCTTTGTCACCTTCCATTTTGCAGACCTGCCTACATAGCGGAATGAAAAAAAAAGAAAGAGGAAAAGACAACAAGCAAAGACTAAAGACAAAGACATGAAGAAGAACTGAACAGACAACAAGAAAAAGACACTTACTGGGGTTTAAGTGAGTAACAAGTCCACAAGTCATGCAATAATAAGCCTAGTCAGAATGGCTATAGTTTAAAACGAAAGGTTTGTTCATTTCTGCAGCAAATTTATATTCCAAGGGGTGGAAACTGAACAAACCAATTAGGAATGCCAAAATAAGGGGATTAATTTTGGGTTCATACAGTATACATTCTGGGTATTAATTAATTAAGTGGGATAATTAATATAATTAATACTATTATTAAGGAAAGGTATACTAAGAAAATTGGTGAACTTTTCAGGAAAGCAGGTGCAGCTGGTACATTTGCAATTCATATGGGCTCCGATGTTTAGGTATAGTCTAATTGGGAAAATACGGAAGCCCTGCTGAGGTTGTCAACTGTGGTACAGGCACAGGACCAGTGGGCCAATTCTGAACTGAGGTGTTTAGCACAATGAGTATGCATATGGTGAGCAAACAACTCTAGGGGTGGCCTACAGGGGGAATGATGAGTTGCATAGCTGTGATGTCTCATGGTGGTGATGCAAGCCTATACTGGTAAAGGATGATGGCAGTCAAGAGTTGCACCATGGGTAGGAAAGCACAAGAGGCAACTAAATCAAACCCAAATGTGTGAAGAGGGGCCACACAGGTTGGTTTGTGAACAGTTTATGCAGTGGCACATGTGCTCTCACTTGGGCAGAAGTGGTTGTACTGGCACCTGTGGCATGTTACCTTTGAAATTTTGATGTTAATTGTACAGCTGTATATGCTTAAATGAATAGTTTGGGACAAGGGTCTAATTAGTAGTTAGACACAAAACCAGTAAAGAACAAAGGTTACTTTTAGGAATTCACACAACAGACTAAATTGCAGTGGGCTAGTTTAGTGGAAGGTGTGGACTTGTCTCATTTTGAACCACCAGATCTGATGACATATGAAGACTGCAGAAAGCTAAAGAAACAGTTGAAGCAAGCCGGAGCAGATACAAGTCATCAGAAGCGCATCCAAATTCTTCAGATTGTCTTTGAAATAAAGAAGATATGTAATGGACAAATGGTCACAGACAACTTTTAACACTGGGACAGCAAATACTGCAAATCAATGCACAAGTTATTCAGCAGACTCTTTAAACAATTAGGACTGTTTATAAAGACATTGTACAAAACATTCATCGGGGGTGGAGTGTTATGATGTGAGAATTTACATATAACTTGATGAATATTTTGTACTGTATATCTTTATTTGTAATTTAGACAAAGCAATGTAATCCAGTGTTTAACCAACCCCCCCTTTTGGAATGGGTCTGTTTGAATTTTACGACAGGATTTGGAGGATGTGTGTTTTAAACCAGTTTGGCGAGTGTTTCTTTGCTAAAGTCATTTCTACCCCCGCAAATAGGCTAAGGTGTACTTTAACATATGGTTTGGGGGCAGGTGTTAAGATGTTCTATTTCCCCATTGGTCTGAGGTATGGCTGTTTGGAATTGGCTTGTCTCAGAGGCCTTTAAGTACAATGATGTGCTATTGGCTCTCGAGGTTGGACAGAACATCTATAAATGTATGTGTTTAACCTCAGTATCTCTCTCCTACCAACCAACATATGATGAAGAAGCATCTCTCTTGCTAACCTGTGATGATGAAGAGAACACAATGGAGAGCACAGCTCAGCAGCCATTTTGAACAGACATGTGGCTGAAAGCTGAGCATCAATGATGCCTTAACTAGAGACATTTAAGTAACCAGAAGACTGTGTGCCACCTGAACTACATATCATCATTTAATCAGGTTGTATGGTTGCCAATATTCAAATGTACTTTGCATTTTGTTATTATTTATGAATATTATCAATAATACTAATACATTGTTTAAACTATAACTTAACTTCTGCTTGTCTTTTACTGCATCTAATTGCCTGAGGTTATAGATATAGAAGGGAAGGTGGGGATAAGTTATATACAATAATACCTTATAAACAGTGGTAAGTCTGTGAGATTAGGCATTCTAATGCTACATATTAATAACACAATAGGGGAAAGTAGAGCAATATATATTACTCTACCAAGACAAAACAGCGTCCATGTACGTCTTTGAAAACTTTCCATAGTCCACCTTCATCGCCCGAAAAAGGGTCTCCAGTATCATCCCGTTCCAAAATGGGTATAGCCCAATAGTCGCCGGATTGGCTTCTCTTATCTATAGAAAAAGACATTGCGGATCCGGATTAGACTACGAAGATCTCATCAACGATTTTTCCAATCGGAAGGCAAGAAAAGAGGATTTTCATCTCGGAACCTGGAGACCGATGATGATACCTCTACGTTAATTTCACACTTCCTGTCGAAACACGGAAACTCACACTGTTTTATTTGTAGGCCATAAACATGTCCAAAAATTAATGCACAAAAAACATGATAACCGACTGACATGACATGAACATGAGTGATGACTATGACA
Organism: Erpetoichthys calabaricus; assembly: GCF_900747795.2. Classification (NCBI taxonomy): domain Eukaryota; kingdom Metazoa; phylum Chordata; class Cladistia; order Polypteriformes; family Polypteridae; genus Erpetoichthys; species Erpetoichthys calabaricus. The sequence goes on along the minus strand of NC_041396.2, from coordinate 293,175,689 downwards.
TCCTACATATCGAGACTCGGAGTATACTTGCAATGTGGATACGTTTTCTAGAAGGTGCTCTGCTAATTTCCACATGACAACGTATCGAATTTCTCTCTGTCGTGGTATTTTCATGAACTATGAATTCCACTTTATGATGATGCCATTATATTTTGATAAAGTCCGTGTGTTATCTTGCAAAAATTTAGCTGAATACTGTAATGGGAAAATCCAGTGAAAAATACAGTCCACACATAGCAATAACAGTATTTGACATAACTGGTCCCACGTGGGGTGGGACAGCCCTAGCCCCCCCAAAAAACACCTCTAAGGCTGCTGCTGTTTATGAAGCATCTTAAGGCTGATTTGTACTTCAACGTCGAACCGACCCCATAGGCACACCATCGTCATTGTGGAGTACCTACGTTATAGTCTGACGTGCAACCTCCTTAAACATGTGACTAATGCAGCAATCCCCTATGACTCTGATTGGCCAGTTGGGTAACAGCTTATTTCCTGCAACGCATTTCTGTTCGTCGCTCGGTTTGGAATTGGGCGAATGTATAAAAAAAGTAAAAAAATGTGAGCGACAAATACGTTCACCTACAGAAGAGAATGTATAGCAAGAAAAGCAGTGATCCTGGAGGTGCTACAAACACGGGCATAGTACTGGGGGAAAAAGCGTAATGATTACCCATGGTGCACTGGGTGGGGCCAAAAGCACAAGAACGAGTTGTCAGGTACATTTTTTAACTTTTATTGAATTTATTAAAAGCATGTAACATTCCATACAATCAAGTCAAACTAAAGAAAACTAAATTCAATTCAGCCCTCACCCACGAGAAAGAGAGGAAGGCCAAGAGCCAGAGTAACACATCTGAGAGTAATAAAGAGATGAAGGAGTCCTAATCCTCATTATAAGTGCTTATTCTAAAATGTTATTAATTAGATCCTGCCAGGTTTAAAAAAAGTTTTGAACAGATCTTCTAAGTGAGAATTTCATTTTTTTCTAATTTCAGATAATATATAACATCAGTTACTCACTGACTTAATAGAGGTGGGCTCGGATTCTTCTAGTTAACCACAATAAGTCTACATGGCAATGGTGAAGTAAAGGAGATTACCGTTTATCTGTCCTTCTACTCACTACCTACAGACTTTACAAATGATTACCTACATAATAGATACGCATACGAGGTGAGACACAAAAATAACCGGATTGGGAAAAAAAAAAATATTTATTGATGAAGTACAGCATTCTAAGCATTGTCACCTTCTATATAGTCCCCCTCACGATCTCTACACCGCTCCATACATAGCTTCCATTGATTGAAACAGTGCTGGAAGTCTTCTTGCTTGAGGCTCTTCGACAGGCTTGCCGTTCTTGTCTTCACTTCATCATTGAAGAAAAATGTGTTCCCTTCAGGTCACTTTTGAGTTTCGGGAACAAGTAGAGATCACAGGGAGCTAAATCGGGCAAACAGGGAGGATGATCAAGGACAGGAATGTTTTCGTCAGTCAAAAACTGCTTTATGGAAAAAGAGAACATTCACAAGAAATATGATGTTGATTCGCTGTTCGATTTATTCACCCGACATTATAGCGGCAACTCATAAAAGAGACATTTCCGTTGCATTTATCATTCCAACACATGGCGTATCACAAACATTAGCACTGCTTTTATGAATCCAATACTAAATGGCAAGTAACAGAGACATATGCATTGCATTTATCATTCCAACACATGACGCATCACAAACATTAGCACTGTTTTTATGAATCCCGTAACCAAATGGCAAGTAACCAAGACATATGCATTGCATTTATCATTCCAGCAGACAGTGCATCACAAACATTAACAGTGCTTTTATGAATCCAATACTAAATGGCAAGTAACAGAGGCATATGCATTGCATGTATCATTCCAACAGATGACACATCACAAACATTAGCACTGTTTTTATGAATCCAATACTAAATGGCAAGTAACAGAGACATATGCATTGCATTTATCATTCCAACACATGGCGCATCACAAACATTAGCACTGTTTTTATGAATCCCGTAACCAAATGGCAAGTAACCGAGACATATGCATTGCATTTATCATTCCAGCAGACAGTGCATCACAAACATTAACACTGCTTTTATGAATCCAATACTAAATGGCAAGTAACTGAGACATATGCATTGCATTTATCATTCCAACATACGGCGCATCACAAACATTAACACTGGTTTTATGAATCCCGTAATCAAATGGCAAGTAACCGAGACATATGCATTGCATTTATCATTCCAACACATGGTGCATCACAAACATTAGCACTGCTTTTATGAATCCCAGAACCAAATGGCAAGTACCTGAGACATATGCATTGCATTTATCATTCCAACAGACGGTGTATCACAAACATTAACACTGGTTTTATGAATCCCGTAACCAAATAGCAAGTAACGAGACATATGCATTGCATTTATCATTCCAACAGATGGTGTATCACAAACATTAACACTGGTTTTATGAATCCCGTAACCAAATAGCAAGTAACGAGACATATGCATTGCATTTATCATTCCAACAGACAGCGCATCACAAACATTAACACTGGTTTTATGAATCCCGTAACCAAATGGCAAGTAACAAGACATATGCATTGCATTTATCATTCCAACACATGGTGCATCACAAACATTAGCACTGCTTTTATGAATCCCAGAACCAAATGGCAAGTACCTGAGACATATGCATTGCATTTATCATTCCAACAGACGGTGTATCACAAACATTAACACTGCTTTTATGAATCCCGTAACCAAATAGCAAGTAACGAGACATATGCATTGCATTTATCATTCCAACATATGGCGCATCACAAACATTAGCACTGCTTTTATGAATCCCGGAACCAAATGGCAAGTAACGAGACATATGCATTGCATTTATCATTCCAACAGATGGCGCATCACAAACATTAGCACTGCTTTTATGAATCCCGGAACCAAATGGCAAGTAACGAGACATATGCATTGCATTTATCATTCCAACAGATGGCGTATCACAAACATTAACACTTCTCTTACGAATCCTGTACCATATGGCATAACAGAAAGATATGTCTTGCATGGTGCACTGCAAATGTTAACACTGAGATCTATGTCGATTATTTAGATTTCAGCCCATCCTAGATGTGTAGCACAGCTTATCAGTTATAAAGTCAAATTTATTATGGAATTTAGCAAAGCTAAACTAGAGGTTTAGCTGGAGGGAAAATGACAAGAACTGTGGGTGCAAGAAAAAAAAAGAAGGTCACTTTTGAGTTTCAGGAACAATTAAAAATCACAGGGAACTAAGTCGGGTGCATAGAGAGGATGATCAAGAACAGAAATGTTTTAGTCAGTCAAAAACTGCTTTACGGAAAAAGAGAAAATTCGCAAGAAATATGATGTTGATTTGCTTTTCGATTTTTTTCACCCGACATTATTGTGGCAACTCATGTAGTGATTGTTGTACAAATACTGACTGGGCTATTCACATGATACACCCAGCCAGTCGGCGGTTTGAGAGGGCGTGCTGGAGGGGATATAGTTCTAGGATTCACGTCCAGCCGATCTCCACATGGTTTTCCAGGAAAGCCCCAAGCCCAGTCTTGTTCTATTTGTGTCTCACCTCGAAAAGACATGGATTTGCCTTGAGAAGACAGAAAAACTAAGTTGTTAAGAACTGATTAACATAAATAGAGCCCTGTACTATCTATCCATGAATTAAATACCAAGGAATAGCCAGCTGACAACACAGAACAACAAAAACTGAACTCAACAGCATTAGTGGGTTTGGGGGTCCATGGTCAGTTAGGAATAAACAAAATCAAACATAATCAAAGTTCTGGAGACCCTGGGCAAGTGGCTGGCCACCACCTCCTGGCCACTCTATAGTAGAATCTGTAGGGGGTCTGTCCAATCAGATGACAGAATCCTTTCATCTCATGATTCATAGCCTCCCAGTGCATGAGGTAAGTTTACAGTAGAGCAGAGGCACCAAGTGCTGAGAAGAAAAACAGAATAGAGGAGGGCTAGTATCAGTTCAGAATTATTGTATTACTTATAATATTATTTTTATGGGTGGAGTGGTGGCTCTGAGGCTGGGGATCTGCACTGGCAATCGGAAGGTTGTCGTTTGGAATCCCGTAAACGCCAAAAGTGACTCTACATTCATTGGGCCACTGAGCAAGGCCCTTAACCTGCCATTGCTCCATCCTGGGTATGACGTTAATCTGCATGGAGGCCTTCCAACTTACAGGGAAAAACCCTACTTATGTTTAAGTGCTAATGACTAACAACAGAGATGTAGTCTGCACAGTTAATCAGCAGCTCTAGTCAGGGTGTGCTAAACTGAAGTAGTGAGTCTTCAGCCGGGATTTAAAAGCTGAGACCGAAGGGGCATCTCTTATAGTAGCAGGCAGACCATTCCACAGTTTAGGGGCCCTGTAACTAAAAGCTTGACCCCCCACTGTTATTTTATTAATCCTTGGAACCATAAGCAGACCAGCATCTTGAGATCTTAATATGCGCTCAGGTTTGTAAGTCATGATAAGTTCAGACAAGTAAGCCGGACCTCGACCATTTAATGCTTTATATGTTAAAAGAAGGATTTTGAAATCTGCCCTGAACTTAACCGGGAGCCAGTGTAAGGATTTAAGAACTGCAGTTATGTGTTCGTATTTTCTTGTTCTTGTAATAATTCTCGCAGCCGCATTTTGGATTAACTGGAGGCTGTATAAAGAACAGTTTGAACATCCAGTGAACACCGCATTGCAGTAGTCAATCCTACTAGAGATAAATGCATGAATTATTTTCTCAGAATCCTGTTTATTTAAAAAGCGCCTTAATTTCCTAACATTTTTAAGATGGAAGAAACATGTTTTGGACAACTTTGTAATATGCTCTTTAAATGATATGCTAGAGTCAAAGATAACTCCTAGATTGCGGGCTGATTCAGTAAAATTGACTGGGATTCCCATTGAGTTAAATGATGACAAAATATTATTGTGATCAGCATCATTCCCTCCAACAATTAACATCTCTGTTTTATCTGTATTTAAAGACAAGTAGTTCTCATTCATCCACTCCTTTAATTCACTAACACAACTAATTAAAGACAACATTGGAGAAACTTCATTTGATTTAAATGAAAGGTATAACTGAGTGTCATCTGCATACGAGTGAAAATTAACATTATGTTTCCTAATGAGAGATCCCAGTGGAAGCATGTAAAGTGAAAACAGTAAAGGTCCCAGTACTGAGCCCTGCGGGACACCATATTGAACTTCTGTGTATAATGATGGAGTCCTGTCAGCACATTTCTGTACATATTGGAATCGATTTGATAAGTAAGAACTAAACCAAGCGAGCACGGTGCCTGTAAGCCCAACATCATTTTCTAGCCTGTGCAGTAAAATAGAATGGTCGATGGTGTCAAATGCTGCACTTAAGTCCAACAACATAATTACAGTGGAGTTTCCTTCATCAGAGGATATCAGAATGTCATTTACAACCCGTGTTAATGCCGTTTCTGTACTATGACCAGTGCGAAAACCAGACTGGAATTTCTCAAATAAATTGTAATGCGTAAGGTGTGTCTGAAGCTGACTGGCGACTACTTTTTCTAGTATTTTAGAGAGAAACGGTAAATTTGAAATAGGCCTAGAATTATTTAGTATATGTGGGTCAAGGTCTGACTTTTTAAGTAATGGTTTAATGACTGACACTTTTAGTGTATCAGGTACTGTGCCATGCAATAATGAACTATTGATAATGTTTAGGATAGGCGCTGCAAGAACATCCATTGCACTTTTTACTAGTTTTGTTGGCACTGGATCTAGGGAACAAGTAGTGGGCTTCATTTTATAAATTAAACTTAAGACTTCCTGCTCAGTTACAGGATTAAAATTACTAAAGTGCTGAGTGCAATGTGAGACAGGGTCTGCTAAGCTAGTATGTGGTTTGTACTGTGATGCAGAGATCTGGGATCTTATATTTTTAATTTTCTCATTGAAGAAGTTAATAAAGTCTGTACTGCTAATGTCTGTTGGTATTTTGCACTGTTGATCTGAATTTCCATTTGTTAATTTAGCCACTGTTCTAAACAGTGCCCGAGGATTTTTATTATTGCTATCTATTAATGTAGAATAGTATTCTGACCGAGCTTTAAAGAGGGCTTTTTTGTATTTATTAACACTCTCTGTCCATGCAATCTGAAAGACCTGTAGCTTTGTTGTTCTCCATCTGCGTTCCAGTTTTCGACACTCTAATTTAAGAGCTCGCGTGTTTTCATTAAACCAGGGAGAGTTTCTCTGTGCTTTGATCACTTTTGTTTTAAGGGGAGCCACTGTGTCCAGAGCATCTCTCAAGGTCACATTATAATGTGATGTTAGCTCATCTAAATTGTTTTCTGTGTTTACATTTGATGTTAACTGATCTAAATGGTTTACCCACAATTACACTTGACTTACTCAAAGTATCTATAAATTTTGAAGCAGAATTACAATCTAGATGTCGCACTGTCTTTGTTTTAATCTGGGAGTGTGTTGGCAAGGGCAGGACTAAATCAAATGTAATTAAGTAGTGATCAGAAATAACTTCATTTAATGGAGTAATAATTAAATTTTGAATTTCAACTTTGTAAGTTATAATTAAATCTAATGTGTGGTTATGATTATGAGTTGGACCTTTGACATTCTGACAAAATCCTACTGAATTTAACAAATAAGTAAAACATTTGCTAAAAGTGTCAGTTTCCACATCAATGTGTACATTAAAATCTCCCATCAGTACTACGTGATCATAATTTATAGCCAAGTCAGATAAAAGGTTGCTAAATTCAGACATGAACAATGAATACGGCCCTGGTGGTCTATAGACTAGCACTATAATTGTGTTGGAATCTGTTTTAATATTTAAAATGAATGCTTCAAAGGATGTAAAGTTGCCTAAATTTTTAGAAGTGATTTGCATTTTGTTACAATGAATTATTCCAAGGCCCCCTCCTCGACCTGAATCTCTAGACTTATGAAGGAACGAGTATCCATCTGGTGACGCCTCAGCTAGGGGTACAGTGTCACATTTACTAAGCCAGGTTTCAGTGAGAAGACACAGATCAGATTTTGTACTTAATATAATATCATTTACCAAAACAGCTTTAGTGCCAAGAGAGCGAATGTTCAATAAGCAGCATTTAAAACTGTATGCTTCTTTCTGAATTGGTGATATACTTTTTGTTTTAATTTGTAGTAAATTTCTATTACAGATGCCCCTGGTGGAGGGTCTGGTTTTATCCCTTGGTCTAATTATACACCTTATTTTTTGGTTATCAATTAATTTAAGGTTTGTATCAAGACTAAATTTACTGGATGCCCCAAGACAAGGATTATGGGTAACAGCTTCAGGAAAGTAACAGGTGGGATAAACAACAGCCTGTGATTTAAGATCACATGACTGCGGCCTGGATGGTGCTCTAATCAGTCAACCAGGCAGTTTTGCTGCCATATTTTGGGATAATACATAAGATCCCCTCCAGTTAGGATGAAGACCATCTCTTCTGAAAAATCCAGGCCTTTCCCAAAAAATCATCCCAATTGTTCACAAACGCTATGCTTTTGTTTGCACACCAGGTTTCTAGCCAGCAGTGAAGGGAATGCAATCTGCTATAAATCACATCCCCTCTATATAATCGTGGTAAGGGGCCAGATACAACTAAATTCCGACATTTTCTTTTAGCTTTGATGCAAAGAGAGATGAAGTTCCTCTTTCATACCTTAGATTGCTGTGAATAAATATCATTAGTGCCGACATGCAGCAATAAGGTAGATACTTCATCGTCGGCGACACGGTCCAATGCGGCCTCTATGCCAGAAATCTTGGCCCCTGCGAGGCACTTAACATGAACTGCTGGTTTAACATAGTTTGGAATTCTAACATTCCGCACTATGGAATCGCCAATTATGAGCACTTTCTTATTCTCAGTTTCCACAGGCGCGCTGCGGAGTGCTGAGAATCTGTTCTGGGTCTGAATTGGTGACCTGGGTGCCGGGGGACTACATTTTGGATTCTTAGACCCCCGTCTTACTGTTACCCACTCGCCCTGTGGCTGAATTGCTGCTGCTGACTTTGGCCGTGCACTGACTACAGTGGGGCCTGGAGAGACTGAAGCCGAATCAGAAGTAGCCGAATTGTCTAAACAAACCGAGTTGATCCAATTTTCGGTTTGCCTAATCGCTATCAGATTCCTAACGCGGTCCTCCAATTCGCGTATTTTCCCAACCAACTCTAAATTATCTAAATACTTTTGGCAGGTGAAGCTGTCTACAATGTCGGCCGGAAAACCTGAACTGTACATGCTGCAGGACACACAACATATAAACGTGCCCTCAACGGGCAGAGAGTAGATAGAACTTACGTTTAGTATTGATGTCATCTTCTCCGTTTTCTGTAGTTTACTTAAGTGCTTTCTGCTTCAGAGACCGTCGGCTTCAAGTTTCTCACTGCCGGTTATTTCTTCTGGTCAGCTGCCGGCTTTACTTCCGATGAACTTGCTCGGGTGTTTGCGAAGGGTTACGTGCCTGTGGGAGACGCCGCTGCTCTGTGCTTCTGCTCGGTGCTTCCGCTCGTGATTCCGCAAAATAATTCCCAAGGATCAAACACAAAGGTTAATCAAATCTTTATATGCTTAAAGGAGGATTCTGACATCTGCCCTAAAATGAACTGGAAGCCAGTGTAACGACTCAAGGACTGGGGTGATGTGGTGATACTTTCTAGTTCTTGTAATGACTCTTGCAGCAGCATTTTGAATTCACTGAAAGATGCATAAAGAACAATTTGACTGGCCTGTAAATAACACAATGCAGTAGTCAATCCTGCTATAAACAAATGATGAAGTGAATTTCTCAGTTTTACCTATTTTTTTTGAAACCATCTTAATTTCCGACATTTTTAAGATGGGAAAATTTTGTTTTGGACATTTTGTTTGCTGTTAAAGACATACTGGTGTAAACATTAAACCTACGTTGTGTGCTGAATCAGTGAAATGAATGTTCAAACCTACTGAATTAAAGTCACAGATTATTATTGCGGTCTCATTATTTCCCAGAGTAAATAACATCTCGGTTTTTCTATACTCAGAGGCAAGTAGTTCTCATCCATCCAATCCTTCAATTCATTGACACAATTAATTAATACCATCCGAGGTCTAGTTGGATATCATGTCATGCAAGTGAAAATTAATGCAATGTTTTCTAATGAGAATTCCAAACAGAACAGTAAAGGTGTGTGCACCGAGCACCTGCGGGACACCATATTTAATTTCTGAGTCAAATGACGGAGTACTGCCAGCACATTTCTGTACAGACTGAAATTGATTGGAATAAATAAGAACTAAACCATACAAGAAGGAGGGGGGCTTAGAGCCCAATGTCATTATCCAGCATATGTAACAGAATTGAACAGTCATTAAGGTGTTGGACTTTTGAGGTTGTGGGTTCAAATCCAGCTACTGATGGTGTGCGACTATGAGCAAGTCACTTCACTTGCCTGTACTCCAATTGGGAAGAAAAAACTCAAAGAATGCAATCAATTGTTTGTTTTAGATGTTGTAAGTCACCTTGGAGAAAGGTGTCAGCCAAATAATAAGTCATAATAATAATAATAATAAAATCCTATGCATAATTTCTATGAATTTATTCCATCACAGTATATTAGAGTGTCATTCCAACAGGGGTTAGCACCATTTATGTACTGTGACCAGTGCACAAGTCTGACTGGAATTTTTCCAATAAAATGTGATGTGTAAGATGGGATTAATGCTGTGTGGCGACTACTTTTGCAAGTATTTAAGAAAGAAAGGGTAGGTTTGAAATCAGTCTGAGTTTTTGGGTCTAGCTGGGATCTTTTTCCAGTAATGGTCTCATTATTTTGTGTTGTTATGACTCATTCATTGTTACCATTTCTGTTAGTAAATTGCCCATTTGTCATTTTATCTGAATGCCTTGAAGGTTATTCTTGGTTTGATGGTGTCTCACGAGTGCCCCCTACAGGACAAAGGACAAAAATGTATTCATACCAAGAACGGCAGGTATTGAATTGAAGTGAACAAAAACTGCTTTAAAGTGGACTAAGACCAAGTGAGGAGACAACTGAGCAGAATAAACACAAGAAAGTCTGCTGGACCAGAGATGGAGTCAGTCCTCAAGTTCTGAAGGCCTGTGCTGACCAACTTTATGGTATCATCTGTCACCTGTTCATTTTGTCCCTAAGGCTTCAGAAAGTGCCACTGCGGTGGAAAACATCCTGCATTGTTCCTGTCCCAAAGATGGCAGGCACCTTTTCACCTAATCACTACAGACCAGTGGCACCTAACATCATGAAGACCTTTGACAGGCAGGTCCTGCACTATGTGGGTCGTCTTGTGGTAGACCACCTGGACTCACTGCCGTTTGCCTATCAGACAAAAACTGGATTGGAGGGTGTAATCATCTGTCTGCTCCACAAGGCATATTCTCACCTGGATAAAGCTGCCCACACTGTGAGGATGATGCTTTTTGATTTCTCCAGTGCCTTTCATATAATCCAGCCATCCCTGTTAAGGGGTAAATGCAGGTGGATGAGCCTGTGGGGTCCTGGATGGTGGACTATCAGTCAGGCAGACCACAGTTTGTGAGACTGTGAACACCACAAGGAACAGGCCTGTCTGCTTTATTCTTCACACTGTGCACCTCTGACTGTAAACATAATGGCAGGTCAGGTCACCTGCAGAAATTCTCAGATGATTCTGCACTTATGGTGCATATTGATAAGGGGAGGAGACAGAAAAGGGGAGTCAGGCTGAACTCTTTGTTTCTTGGTGTGGAAAGAATGAACTTCAACTTAAAATCAGCAAGCCAAAGAACTGCTTATTGACTTTCACCGCACTAAAGTGCCTCAATGTGTGGTCACTAGTCAGGGAGTGTAGAGATGGATGTAGAGTTGGTCCACTTCTACAAGTATTTGGGGGTTCACATTGATGACAGTTTGGCCTGGTCTCATAAAACAGAGGAGCTATAGAAGAAAGAGTAGAGCAGGCTGTACTTCCTTAGGAGACGGTGTTCTTTTAATGTGAGAAGTGATATCCTTCACATCTTCTACAACTCTGTGATTGCCAGTGTGGTGTGCTGGGCTGGTAACATCACTTCAAGAGAGGACCACCAGATCTACAAGATAATGTAAGGGGCATGTTCAGTTATAGGAGGCACTGTGGACCCCCTGGAGAAGGTAAAGGAAGAGAGAATTAAAACAAAACTGGGTGCCATTATGAACAATGCTGCACATCCTCTCTGTGACACACCAACACCAAAGACTATGAGCCAAACACTAATTCAGCAGAAATGTGTCAGGAAATGCGACTGGGGGGTCCTTTGTACCAACAGTAATACGCCTATATAGCGTCTCACTGGGAAAGGAAAGCCAAGTCAGAAGTCTTCTTTCGATATAAATTCTCTTCCCTTTTACTCATTCTGGTGTTTGTTCACACCACAGTGTATTTATTTATGTAAAGATTTTCTGTAAAAACCCAAATTTCCCCTGGGAACAAATAAAGTTTTTATTGCTGTTTAATTAACATTGTTTGTATCAGTATGCTGCTGCTGGAGTATGTGAATTTCCCCTTGGGGATTAATAAAGTATCTATCTATCTATCTATCTATCTATCTATCTATCTATCTATCTATCTATCTATCTATCTATCTATCTATCTATCTATCTATTATATAGTGCCTTTCACATCTATCTATCTATCTATCTATCTATCTATCTATCTATCTATCTATTATATAGTGCCTTTCACATCTATCTATCTATCTATCTATCTATCTATCTATCTATCTATCTATCTATCTATCTATCTATCTATCTATCTATCTATCTATCTATTATTTAGTGCCTTTCACATCTATCTATCTATCTATCTATCTATCTATCTATCTATCTATCTATCTATCTATCTATCTATCTATCTATCTATCTATCTATTATATAGTGCCTTTCACATCTATCTATCTATCTATCTATCTATCTATCTATCTATCTATCTATCTATCTATCTATCTATCTATCTATCTATCTATCTATCTATCTATTATATAGTGCCTTTCACATCTATCTATCTATCTATCTATCTATCTATCTATCTATCTATCTATCTATCTATCTATCTATCTATCTATCTATCTATCTATCTATCTATCTAATACCACCATATTATTGAATATAGGGTCTTCAATACACATTCCAAAGGCACAGCTTTGCTCTTTCACTCTCATAGTTGGACTCATCCATTCTGAATCTGCCTGCTCTCCCCATGTTTCTGTGGGGGTCTGTGATGGCCTCCATTCTCAGCTCCTCCAGAAGACACACTGTGAGGGTGATTGGCAGCTCTGTAAATTGTCCCAGCACGTGTGATGACTGAATGAGTGCCCGCCTGCCCACCCACTGCTTTGGTTTCTGTTTCTTGCCTACTACGCCTGATGGCCCTTATTGGGAAAATGAATGGATGGAGTTACAGTTGTTAATGTCTTCTGTGAGGACTGAATCTGACACCTCTGACCAACATCATTCTTTATCATTAATGCCAAAAGACATCTTTAAAAAGCGTTAACAGCGTTTAATTGAATGAATAATTACTTGTATGATATAAATGGAGAGCTTACGCTGGGATGAAAATCTGAGATGCCACAAACTGTAGGAGCTGATGGTGATTTGTTGTTTACGAGTGAGAATGAAGACCATAAGAGCAACAGACACACTGAAAAAAAAACATAACGTAGCTATGGATATAATAATACTCTCTATTGGCTCCAACAATCTTCTGGGTCATCAAGAATCACCATATAGCTCATCATCATCTGCCTGAAAATAAATCGGTATCTATTATAAGCAAATTAATACTACATATGGTATATTAATGAGTGTCTCAGCTCTATAGAGATAATTATCACGCATTTATGCTAAGCACATGTTCCAGGATAATCAACCAAACTCTGGACAGGATTCAAAACTTCTGACAACCACCAAAAGTAGTGTCCTGACTTCAGGTCTTAAATGAACATCTTCCTGTAATGTGCCCTAGGGGTCTAACCTCCTGGGGATGTGAATACTTTTTTTGCAGTTCCTCATCCATGTTCAATAAATTTTAAACGTATCACTAAGTTGATTAAAATGAATTATGCAGTGGAGTCTTCCAGAAGAGGAGGGATGACCTTAAACCCTTGGCATGTATAAAATAAGGGCTGAGACAGGCTGTGTCACAGAAACAGTGGCTTACCAAATAGCTCAGACTACACAGGTTTAATCCTCTGAGGCCTTTCACAGTTCATTGATGCTTCAGTGGGACATTCAAGGAGTTTGGTCTCCTTCTAAAAGATTCTGCTCTGCCCTTTCTTTTTTCAGCTCCTCTGTGTTAAGAGAGCAGTCCAACCTGCCGATGATGTCCACCACCTCCACATCCACCCTCTGAATTGTGGCCGGGCGTAGAGGCTCTTTGGTGTGGTGACAGTCAAAACACAGTTCCTCTGCTTTGCTCAAAGTTTTCTCCCTGTCTCAGCATCTCAGTGCAGAATCATCCGAGAAGTTCTGCAAGTGACCGGACCTGCTCTTATATTTGTAGACTGAGGTGCACAGAGTGAAGAGACATGGCTGCTCCTTGTGGTGCTCCACAGTCTTGGAGTCTCATGTGGTAAAAATAACGAGACTTGCAGATTTGAAAAGTGTTGGGGAATTGCCCCGTATAATGGCCAGTGGACAGTGCCAAAAAATCAATTCTTAGGTTTGATCAAAAATCAGAGACATTTTATAGACAAAAATGGTGACCAGAAGGAATGACGTCACAGAAGGAAAGGCGGATATGATGTCATCAATCTGTGACAGGAAGTGACGTCATCATATAAGCATTGGAAGCGATGTCATTGGGCTGAGCAGGACGTGACCTCATCAAGTGATGGCCGGAAGTGATGTCATCATGATGAGTCGGAAAGTGGAAGTGGTGTAGGATTCAAAATGGCGGAGTGAGTAGCAACCTTTTTGCAGGCTCCGGAACTTTTTCAGTTTTAGTCCTGGATTTGTGAACTTTTTTTTTACAATAACCCAGTATTTGTGAACCCAAGTTAACCGCTATCCAAATAACCAACTATTTAGCAATTTCACCATGATTACTTCGTCTTTTTTGATAACCACACTGCAAAAAACATGGATCATGATTACAACTTGTCGGTGCTCAGAGAGGCGTGTGACGACGACGACATTGAAGAGCTGGAAGTCAACGAAACGACCTGCAAAGAACACAAAATTAACTGGGCTCACACACCAACAAAGTGTCTGATGAAAATAAAAGGGACACGAGCCCAGAAAATGGAGGATGAGAATACCACTGCTGCTATCCTGCATGCAGTCAACATCTTAATGCAGAAGATGGACGAGTAGACGGCACTGCTGCGAAAGTTTGAAAAGCGTATTGATATGAACACAGCAGAAATAAGAAAAAAACAAAGAAGGAATAACCGAGCTCCAGAAGAAAATTGTTGAGCTTCAGAAAGAAAACAAATTTCTGCGCAGCTCTTGTGAGGAATAAGCTTGTTACAAGAGAAGGTGGAATCTGAGGCTAACTGGTCTTCCAGAGAAAGATGATGAAAACACGAGAGAGACAGGCATTGGGATACTCACCAGAGTTGTGCCTATGTCTGTGGATTGACTTCGAGAAACTGTCGATGAGAAAGAAAGGAAAGTGGAAGTGATGTTTTGTCCAGAATGCCATTTTGTGGATCCGAAATTGAAGATGGTAAGTGAGATATTCCATCACTTTTCTTCAGTAGTTCTGGTGAGAGAAGAGGAGAGGCATTAATGCTCGATAATAACCCATTATCTCGCGAGAATTCACTCACCTTAGGGCTTGTTGGTTTCCTCCTAAGCACAAACTGCATTCTTCCTAACAGACAATCCATTATCCAGGACCACACGGGCTCATCCCCCTGCATATCTCTGAGTTTACCCCTTAACAGAGATGGCTGGAAGGGTTTGAAGGCACTGGAGAAATCCCAAAAAACAAGGAAGGAGACAACCCAGTTGTCTCCAGTCAGTCCATCACAACGCCTCCTGCACTGAAGACTTCAAAGTATTGTAGAAAGATACCAGGGACATTCACAAAGTTTCCACACTTTTTTTTCAACCTCTATTTATTAAGAATTTCAAAAATAAGCGACATCACTTTTCTACCTAGTGTCACACACGTGCGATTTCGGAGGCAGTCAGTAAACCCTAATTTGAGCAAAAGATCGCAGAACGAAGGGTTACTGAAGGGTACTAATGCTTTGCTTCTCACTCTCTCTCTCTCTTCTCAGCCGCAAAGAAGAAAAATAAACACCACATACCCGTTCCAGCACTCAAAATGTCCATTCCGTCCTTCAATAGATGACCTCACTTCCGGTCCCACTGTGATGACGTCACATCCTGCTCTTCCATTTCCTGTTGCCATTTTTTGTTGTGTATAAATAACCCGCCATCCCTGGTCATTTTGTCGAATGTTTACTTTTCCCCCAAAACTTTAAATGACTGGAGTCGTCTGCTTGTTACGTCAATAGTCACCTCCGTTTGCGATGCAATTTTTCCCAGCATCGACCCAACTTTTTACTACTCCTCCTGCTTTCATCGTTTCCAACGAAAATCTAATCTTAAAAAAACTGTCTGTTCTGGGCAACTTACCTGAGGGAACCTAACTGGCCACAATGGATGATGAGGCCAGGAGCGGACTGAGTTTCAAAACCGGCATCCTTCAACGGGTGAGGTGACGAGGTCAACCCACTCGGCCCATTATTCATTGGAATTTTCTTAAAATTTGTGATGAGTACGCAGCTCGCTACTTGCTGTGAGCCTATGGTATGAACTCTGTTGCCAAACTTAATCTGTACACTGTTGTTTAGACACAACTTAAAATTTGATGACATGCTTAGAATAATAATAATAATAATTCATTTTATTTATAAGGCACTTTACATTTGTAGTAAACCTCAAAGTGCTACATAAAATAATGACAAAGACACAACAAGATAAAACAATAATTAGAGGCAATTTTGTTAATATGCTTTCCTAAATAGAAAAGTCTTCAACTGTTTTTACAACAGCCCACAGTCTGCTGTGTCCTCCGGTTCTCTGGTAGGCCATTCCAGAGCCGTGGAGCAGCCACTGCAAAGGCTCGGTCACCCATTGTATGAAGTTTGGTCACAGGGGGGCGAAGGCAGTGGGTATTTGCAAGTAGTGGATTGTAATATAAGAAGTTCTTTAAGATATTGTGGAGCATTTTCATGGATCTGCGGTGTGTTGGCACCCTGCCCGGGATTGGCTCCTGCCTTGTGCCCTGTGTTGGCTGGGATTGGCTCCAGCAGACCCCTGTGACCCTGTGTTCGGATTCAGTGGGTTGGAAAATGGATGGATGGCTGGATTTCCATGGATACACTGATGAGTGAGCACACAGAGTTTGTATTCGATACAGAGATGAATAGGGAGCCAATGAAGTAACCGAAGGATTGGTGACATGTGTTCGTATTTCAGAATCAGAATCAGAAAATTTTATTAATCCCGAAGGAAATTACTTATGTTACAACTTAGCAACAGACAAGGGACATGTTACACTAAGAGTAAGTATAAAGTATAAAGTATAAAGTAATCATGTAAATATAAATAGAGTATAATAAATGTAAGTATCAAACTAGAGTGCAGACTGGTGTACTGACATTTTTGCGCGTTTAACGGCTGAAATCTAACGTGGTTTGTGCCCTTCAGAATGAAAACAGTTTGCATTTACCCTTTTAATAAAAGGCGAGCTTTTAAGTCTGAGAAATCACCCCGTAAATGCACACGTTTAATTGCACATGTGTTAATATGTATGCTTACACAGTATTAAAAGACACTCAAGAATTAACGTCATTTACCTTCGTTCCCGCGTTTGACTCGTGCTGTAAATCTCTTCCTTGTTTTCAGTTCACGTGATTACGTAGGAGGCGTGATGACGCGATACATGACTCCGCCTCCTCCATTAGAGTATATGGACAAAAAAGAGGTTCCAGTTATGACCATTACGCGTAGAATTTCGAAATGAAACCTGCCTAACTTTTGTAAGTAAGCTGTAAGGAATGAGCCTGCCAAATTTCAGCCTTCCACCTACACGGGACGTTGGAGAATTAGTGATGAGTGAGTGAGTGAGTGAGTCAGTCAGTCAGTCAGTGAGAGCTTTGCCTTTTATTAGTATAGATTATATATATATATATATATATATATATATATATATATATATGTATATATATATATATATATATATATAGAGTAGAAAAGGCGCTATATAGGCGCCTGACCCGGCACAGAAGGACACAGAGGCACGTATAAAACACAAGGACTTTTTATTTTTCTTCACCCGTGGGCGCACGTCTTCCCCGTGACCCACAGGCAGTACACAGTCCCAAAAGCACTCTTTTCCACACAACAACAGCACTCTTTTCTCCCACCACTCCTCCACAAGCTTCGTCTCCTTCCTCCCAACTCTGGCTCCCTGAGTGGTGGTGGCTGGCCCTTTTTATACCCCACCCGGAAGTGTTCCAGGTGCTTGATCACCCGGTCCTAATTTCATTTCCGGGTGGGGCTGAAGATTTGACCAGCCGGGCTGCAGACTCCATGCAGCTCCCCCTAGGAGGACTCTATCACCCATGGAGCCATGCGCCAGGTTGGGGAATCACCGTCCGCCAGGAAGACTGCCGCCAAGCAGTGGTGTCCAAAAAAAACAGATGCAGCAGGGGTGTCCCTGCCGGGCATGGGACCTGGCTGTCCTTCACAATATATATATATATATATATATATATATATATATATATATATATATATATATATATATATATATATATATATATATATATATGGTTATTTTATTTTTATATACAGTATATCAGAATCAGAAAACTTTATTAATCCCAAAGGAAATTACTTATGTTACAACTTAACAACAGACAAGGGACATGTTACACTAAGAGCAAGTATAAAGTAATCTTGTAAATATAAATAGAGTATAATAAATGTAAGTATCAAACTAGAGTGCAGAGTGTTGCACCTTAAGTTAATATTGCACATTCTGAGAACAAATAGGTTATTCTCATGTGAAGAGAAGACAATGTATTGCACAAGAACAGATATTATGTTGCACATTTCAAGTACATGAAAAATGTACCTGGATATCCAATAAAGAAAAAAGGGTAATAGCTTAAAGTATGGGTGAGTGACCGGAAAAGGAGATATAGAGTCTGATGGCTGTGGGGAGGAAGGATTTTCACTTGATGCTAGTCAGTCTATTGCTGAAAACGCTCCTCTGTCCAACCACAACACTATGAAGTGGGTGATTATTATTTTCAATAATAGACCAAAGCCTAGACAACATTCTCTGATCTGCCACAGTTGCCAAGCTGTCCAGTTTCTCTCCTACCACAGAGGCAGCCTTCTGAATTAGTTTGTTTAGTCTCCTGATGTCTGCCACTTTCATGCTGCTCCCCCAGAATGCCACAGCGAAGAAAAAGGCACTGGCAACCACACTGTCATAGAACATCCACAACATAGTGATGCTGACACTAAAAGATCTGAGCTTGCGTAGGAAATACAGCCTACTTTGACCCTTCTTGTTGTGGAAAGTCTTAAATTAAAGAACGAAACGTTCACAAAAACAAAGTGTTGGGGACCGTCCCCGTATATTGTCCTGCAGACAAAGTAGCAAAATAAATGATCAAAGCAAACCAAAAAAGTAATATTTGACAATGGTTATCTGACAAAATGGTGTTTTTAAACAGTATTGAATTGTGGGAACAGGAAATGGTTGGCAGGAGGTGACGTTGTAACAGGAAGCGGAAACAGCATCGTTTGATGAAAAACAGAAGTGATGTCTTTGTGGAAGCGTCGGAAGTGACGTCAGTTCCTGTGACAGGAAGTGACGTCATGGCGGGCATTTTGAAACCCGGAAATGTTGGGAATTGTTTTTCCTCGGTTTTTCTGTTGAGAGAAGAGATTCCGGTAAGTACCACATGACAACCCTTCATCTCGCAATGTTTCATTCACCTTTAGGATTTTTGACTGCCTCCTAATCGCACGTGTGTGACGTTGTATATGGCCAGCGAGTTCCTGGACCAGTCTAGCTTATTGCTCATATGCACCCCTAGATACTTGTACTCCTCAACTATTTCCACCTCCATACCCTTAATGGACAGGGGAGTGGCTGGACATCACGATCTTCTTAAATCAACTACCAGTTCTTTAGTTTTACTGGTGTTGATCTGCAGTTGATTCAGCTCACACCAGTCAACAAAATTGTCCACTACCTTCCTGTATTCCGTTGCTTCTCCATGTCTGATACTACAAACTATTGCAGAGTCATCAGAGAATTTCTGGGTGGCAGCCCTCTGTATTGTACAGGGTGAAGAGGAATGGTGACAGACCCACACCCTCATCAGGATTCTTGCAGCATTATTTTGGATTTGTTGGTGCTTTCGAAGGCTCTTGCTGGGGATCCCGATGAGGAGTGCATTACAATTGTCCAGCCTGGAGGAGACAAAGGCATGAACCAACTACTCAGCATCACAAAGGGAGAGGTAGGGATGAAGTTTGGCTATGCTTCGGAGATGAAGGAATGCAGTTTTACAGAGGTGATGGACATGTGCATCAAATGACAAATGGGAGTCTAATTTGACACCCAAATTAGTAACAGAAGGGGAGAAAGTAATGGTATGACCAGAAAAGAAAATGTAATTTACGGAGGAACGAAGTTGATGGGGGGTACCAATTAAAAGAGCTTCAGTTTTGCTGTTGTTCAACTTAAGGAAATTTTTGGACATCCAGGCCTCAATCTCATCCAAGCAGAAGGAAAGAGTTGATGGAGGTGTAAATGAAGTCGAATCCAGTCTCACATCAAGTTGCATATCACCGGCATAGCAATGGAATGAAACTCAATGCCTGCCGATGATGTGACCCAGGGGTAGCAAATAGATAGTAAAAAGGGTCGGCCCAAGGATTGATCCTTGTGGGACCACACAGGTGACAGTGTGGGTACGAGATTTAGCATCCCCCAGGGCCACATACTCAGCCCTATCTGTGAGATAGGACTCGAACCACTCCAGAGCAGTGCCAGAAAGTCCAATTATATGGTGGAGACGATAGAGAAGAATATTATGGTCTACTGCAGGGGTGCCCAATTTCGGTCCTGGTGGGCCGCAGTGGCTCACGTAGTTGCTCACATAGTTCGCTGCTTTTAGCAGCCACATCATCAACAATACTGTCAGTGTCAAGTTTGGCTAGGATACTTTTTTGCACTGACATCAACATGAACGCCTCAAGATGTTTCTCCTCATCTGTTTTGCTTCATCCATATTTAGCACCAGACGCTTAATGGCTAAAATCAACAACAATGATATGAGGTAAAACAAGGACAAGGTCATGAGTGGGTGTTAATAGACCTTTACTTAATTCAATGCCAAATAATTACCCATATAGGTAGTTAGGTGGCCAAAAGCAAAGTAAGTGATTACAGGTATGAAACAATTATTTTCAACTCGATAATCAAACTGCTCATTTACAAAGGAAAAAATTATAACCGAGGTTATCGTGAAAACCTCACATGATTGAAATGTTCCATTAATTTAACGATAAACTATAAATGTCCTAAAATGAAAAATTCCTATCCTGTGCTTTATAACTTTATTTCATCATACTAATAATCGCAGCTGAAAACCGCTAATTATCGCTCACGCAGACAACCAAAGAACAATAAAATGCAAAATACATAATCTAAACTAATTATTAGTACCAAAGAATTTATATACTAGATATGAGATAAAATAAATTGCAATAATGTATATGCTAACCAAAATGTAGCGGTATCAAAATCGGCAAAAGGCAGTTTTGACCAAATTTTTCACTGCAATGTTGTATACTGATAACTAAAACAACTTGATGATGTAATACGGTATAGGGCTATGTAAATCGCAGTACCGGACAGATAATGTTTAGTAGTTTAGAAAATTAATTTTAATGTCAAACAGTAACCAGTACATAAAATTTATTTAATCAAACGGCCGGCCCATGACCAGACCAGAGTCCACACCCCACCGGGCATTGCCCAAATGCACTAATACCCTGCTTGAGGCCCTTTACACAAATATCCCCTATGATGATGGCATATTGGCATGTGAAACGTACCTCAGATGACATGATTTACCCACAGAGTCAGTTCTACAAATGATAAAATTCACTCTGACGCATAATTTATTCTCATTTGGACAAGACTTCATCTTGCAACAAATGGGGGACTGCAATGAGCTGTGGGTTTGCAAACCTTTTTACCCCACGTTACCCCAATCACAAGCTTCCAGTTTGTTTTCAAATCCATTTTAAGATCCTTGTATTTGTTTTTAAATCCTTTAATGGATGTGCTCCATTTTATCTGTCGGAACTGCTGCCCCCCTATGTACCATCTTGCCCTCTCAGGTCAGCAGACCCCGGATGCTTTTACTTGTTCCTAAGACATGACGTAAACTTAGAGGGGGTTGGGCTTTTTCAGTTGCAGCTCCAAAACTCTGGTTTTGCGATTTGCCGTTGCACGTTAGGCTGGCTCCTTCACTTGCTGTCTTATTTAAAAACACACTTGTACCCCCTGGCCTTTAACCCAGTGTGAGATGTTGACTATCTGTGTACTTTTTTATTATGAATTTCTTCTTATGTGTTTCTGTTTCTTTTACCCTTTTGGTTATTGTGTGTCTTATATGTTGGGTTGTATTGTACAGCACTTTGGTCAGCCTTGATGTTGTTTTTAAAATGCTTTATAAATAAACAAATATTTATGGCAAAATTGGAGGAAGATTTTATGTCAATGTGCATCTTAAAACCGATGTTGTATCTCCGTTACATAGACAACATCTTCATAATCTGGACTGCCAGTGAGAAGGACCTCCTCCATTTCCATAATGAATAGAATTCTTTCCACCCCAACATAAAGCTGAAGCTGAATTACTCCAAAACAGAAGTCAGCGTCCTTGACATCACCATGCAACTGAAAGACAACACCCTTAGAACTTCTGTTTTTTACAAACTGACAGACAAGACAGACCTACCTGAGTGACAGCTTCCACCCCAAGCACTTCAACTTTGGACTTCAACTCTCTAAGTCTGTGAAAGATGTATTCCCAGAACCTCCCATACAGACAACCGCCAAACCAGCAGCAACTAATTGTCCGAAGCTCCCTTAGTGGACCAACAGAAATTGGCACAACTCCCGTCATACAGAAAAGATGTAAAATGTGTGCTCACATTTATAATACAGAGCATGTAGTTATACCACACTTGCGACTAGAACATCGCAGAAAGAGATCATTTTCCTGCAGATCACCTAATTCGCTGCATGAAATGTCCTGACACTGCACTGTATGTGGGAGGAACTGGACAAACACTCCGCCAAAGAATAAACTTATGCAGGGTCTACATCAAGCATGGCAACACAGATGTTCCTGTAGGAGCTCACTTCAACGGCCATGGACACTGTGAGAGGGACTTTAAAGTCACAGGGCTTATGGGCAATTTCAGAACACAGCAAGAGAGAAAAGAATGGGAGGTTAAACTCATGTTAAAATGTAACATATTACAACATGGTGTTAATAGAGACAGGAGTCTTATAGCCAGATATGAGGATTGACCCAGACAACCTGACTGCAGATCCACATTGTATTGAAAAACTCATCAGAAACTTTTTTGGACAGTTTATCTTATCAAAAGATCTTGACCAGACATTGTTCTTGTCTCTTGCTAAATGAATCTTAGCCTGAAGATGTTAATTTTTTAGATCTATGATGTCTCACTTAAAGGTTTTCCAATGCTGTCCTGGTGTCTATATAAACAGGAAGTTCCAGTTTCTGTAGTACATCTTGCCTGAAGAAGAGGCCTGAGTTGCCTCCAAAGCTTGTATATTGTAATCTTTTTAGTTAGCCAGTAAAGGGAGTTATTTTGGTTGACTTCTCACTACAACGAAAATTTAAAAGTGAGGAAAGTTTGTGAACATCCCTCGTAATGTGGTTTTTACGCTACAACAAAACAATACACATATTAGCTTAAATTTTGACAGAGAAACCATCCCTTCTTTCTGTTCTGCTGAAGTTTTCTGTTTTCCACTTCATCCCATGGTGTAGGTGACATTGCAAGGCTTCAGTGGAGTACATTAGGATTTGATCAACGTTCATTTGGAAAAGCTCTTTTACCTTGATGTGCTGTTCAGAAATCTGCAGAGAGCAGTACAAACATCTGGAAATCAGATGACTCTCTCATTCATGGAGCTCCGGAATCTTCAAAGGCTTTCCGGTGATGCCTGCTGTGTGAAGAAGAGTTGGCAGCTTGCAAACAAAGAGCTCTTTTGAGTGACCCCACAGCAATCTTAATGCATGTTATTCTTGACGGAGCTTTGAACTTCACATTTTGGTTATTCAGTTTTGCTTTTTTTTGCTCTCAGGCTCCTTGCACCGCCCCCCCCAGCCTCCTGGTGCTTCCTGTTTTTCTCAGTGGTTGTGAGACATGGATGCTATCCAGTGACCTAAGATGAAGACTGGACTCCTTCAGTGCTGTGTCTCTCCGGAAAATCCTTGGGTACCATTGGTTTGACCTGAATGAGGCACATTACCTGCATTGTGAGGGAGTGTCAGTTATGGCACTACGGCCATGTGGCGCGATTACCTGAGGGTGATCTGGCTTGCAGGATCCGAGTGACTGGAGCAGGCCAAGGGGGCCCCAGGTAACACCTGGCTGTGGCAGATAGAGGGTCATTTCTGGAGGGTTGGACAGGACCGCATATCTGCCTGGGGTGTTGCCAACTTGGATCCCAAGCTGCTTCATCATATGGTGGGTGCGTCAATGCGCTGTACCAGTGTATGCTCCCCAACCTAACCTGACTCAGTAACAGAGAATGGTGGGAGTGCAGTGGTTACATCGCAGATCCAGCAACGTAGGTTGAAAGTCCTCACCCAGATGCTTTCCACGTGGATTTTTTTTCATGTTCTCCCCATGTCTATGTGGGATTTACTCCGGGTACTCCGGTTTTCCTTTCACATCCCCAAAGATGTTGTGCTGTCGGTTGACTGTGTGTGCGTCTTACGTGTGCGTGTTTAGGCATGAATATGATGAACTGGTGCAGCTTTACTAGACATTTTTCCCTGCCTTGCACCCAGCGCTACTGGAATAAGCACCCGCTCCTGTGACCCTTCCCTTGGATCAAGCAGCTTTGAGAATGTCTAACTAATAATCCAAATATCTTTTGAGTGGCCATGTGATAAACTGCGTGACTCTTTCAATCCACCAAGTGATGCTGGAATAACTTGTGTTGCCCCCACAGCCATTCAGTCGTATTCTGCAAATGGAAAGATGGCTCTCCAAAGGGGTTTGCGGCACTTGTCTGAGTACACGTCCACTTCAGCAGTCCCACAAATAATCAGGAATGTCCCAGAATGCCATTTGTGCCTCAGATGAGTGCCGTGTGTTTGCTCTTCACTCGCTCTTCTCTTCCTGGTAACAGATCGATATTCTTATTGAAGGCCCATTTTTATGCTTCTTGAGGCTCCATTAGCATCCATCTTTACTTCAACATCCTTATGCTTATGCTTACTTTCTTGGCTTGTTTTTAATATATTATTTTTACAATTATATTGTTTTCATTATAATCATTCTGTCTCAGTATAGTATACCTTTTTGCAAGCACGATCATGAGATGCAGAGTCTTCAGAAAAGCAAACAAATCATTTTAACTTTTCTGATATTATGGCATAAGGACAAAAAAGAAACCTGATGATGAAAAACATCAGCCATGTAACACACCAAAGTGCCCACAATGCCAGCTGATCTATAAGGCATGGCTGGCATCCTGAGCCCAGGTGTGAGGGCAGATCTGGTCAAGATGCTAGGAAGGCATGCAAACCAAAAAGCCGGCGGTTTTGAATTGGCAACTTCATTGACTTGTGGTTAGAAATTCTACAAGTTGGGCCTTGGCGTACCATAACTCCGCAGGCTCTAAGATGTCCATAAATCCACCAGCAACTGAATTTCAATTAATTTTCATTTAGCAGTTTCTATTCATTAAATAGATTTAAAATTAAGCACATTGAGCAGTGTGTCTGTCTGCGGAGAGAGTGTCGATTGCTTCGAGAGGTTTAGTGACATTCATGTCTCTGGTGACTCTTTCTATGAAGTCAGTAGACGGATTGGGAGAGCATGGGGGGGTCATGAAGTCGCTGGAAAGGGGTGTTTGGTGCTCCCAATATCTCTGTAAAAGGACGAAGGTCCAAGTCTTTAAAGTCCTGATGCTCCCTGTTTGTGAGACATGGATGCTATCCAGTGACCTGAGATGAAGACTGGACTCCTTCAGTACTTGTGTCTCTTCGGAGAATCCTTGGGTCCCACTGGTTTGACTTCGTGTTGCTCACAGAGTCCCAAATGAGGCACATGACCTGCATTGTGAGGGAGCGATACCACTACAGCTATGTGCACGATTACCCGAGGGTGATCCGGCTCATTGGGAAGACCCATGTAAGAGATAGAGGGTCATTTCCGGAAGGTGGGACTGGACTGCTTGTCTGAATCGGGGGGGTTGCCAACCGGGATCCCGAGCTGTTTTGTCGTGTGGTGGGTGTAGCAACGCCCTGTACCAGTGAATACTCCACAACCTGACCTGATTTGGTTTCCATTCTTTGCTGACAGATGGTGATGAGCAAAACCAGACAGTTTCATTTTGCATACGGCTTTCATGAAATTGCACCTGAGACATTTATTTTGCAGTCAATGTCACAATTGTGATATGTGATAAAGTATCTATCTATCTATCTATCTATCTATCTATCTATCTATCTATCTATCTATCTATCTATCTATCTATCTATCTATCTATCTATCTATCTATCTATCTACTCACTGCAATGTGGTTTCTGGGGTGAAAAGCAAGGAATGTTGCCCCTTAAAGGTGATTCCTCAGACAAAACTGCTGTCTCTTTCCTCACTTGCCCACCATCATGGCCTCAGCGTTCCACAGCTCCTTTACATGCAGCTCCACAGACTGCCTGTCTGTACGTTTATCCCGCCAGTTGCATTTCGGGCCATTCCTATAAGAAAGAGATACGTTTCCCAAACTCTGTAAGCCAATCCAACTTGACAGTAGCCACATTATGGTATTTAGGTAAAAAAGCTTAGCATCCAGAGAGCAGGCCCCAAACTCAAACAGACAGGCTTTCTGTATGCCCAGGTCTAAAAATGAGGGCAAGGCTTTTTAAAGTTCAACATCTCAAGAATACGCCAGAGGATGAGAGGGAAACTTAAACTGCTGGTCCAAAGACAAACTTGTATCCACAGTACATTACAGTAGAGATGTGAGCTTCAAAATGAATACACAAACCAGACCAATACTCTGGACCCCAAAGCAGACCTCACGCCCAGCAGCCTGGCCCCAAACTCAAAAAGCAGGCTTCCTGCCTGCGCAAGCTCAAACATTCTTCTATGTAGGCTGAAATGTCACAGTGGCCCCGCCCCCTAGAACTCTATATAAAGGGGACAAGACCCATAATACACTAATGGAGTCTTTCTCAACCACTGAGTCGCAACGCCCTTTTGGGATTGCAGGTTTCCATTGGTGGGCTGTGAGGGGATGTTGGTGGGATGTGATAAAGCTGTTTCATCAGCTGAGTTGTAGTGACATACATGGTCATCCAAAGATATCAACAGCGCTGCATGATATTTTTCCCTGTTTCTGACCGTGCTCGTTTTCACCAAGGGTGACCCCCCCATGCTATTCAATTACTGTCTGTGGGTCATTTGTGAACTTTAAAAGGTTTAATTGGCTCCAGGGGGCATAAAAGTTGAGAAACATTGCACTCAAATGTAATACATATATAAGAAATAATTAATATGTTAAATGTTACATATGTGGCGGACCCAGCAGGGATGCCTGTAGACCAGAAGGACTGGGTGAGAGAACTAACACAGGACACTACCTCCTTCAGGCCACTAGATGGCAGTCCCCTAGGGTTGCAGCGGTGCCTAGGATTCCCCCAGGGCAACATAGGACTTGGAGTTCAGGACAGCCCTGTTAGGTTCCATGGGACATGCCAGGAGGAGCCTCAGAGCCCTCTAAGTACTTCGAGATCTTGCTAACAAGCCACCTGGAGAAGCACTCTTAGATGCAGAATAAAAGGAGCTGCCCATCTTCATTTCAGGAGTCAGAGTCAGGAGAAAGAGGACAAAGTTTGTCAGACAAGGAGTGGACCCGGAAGAAGGAAGAAAAAAGGAAGATAAGAAAGGA
Organism: Erpetoichthys calabaricus; assembly: GCF_900747795.2. Lineage (NCBI taxonomy): Eukaryota > Metazoa > Chordata > Cladistia > Polypteriformes > Polypteridae > Erpetoichthys > Erpetoichthys calabaricus. The sequence goes on along the minus strand of NC_041396.2, from coordinate 293,148,295 downwards.
CTGTATTGTATTGTGTACATGTGTATTGTGAGGGAATGCGAAAGAAAAGCCCTTCCCCATTATAATAAAGGAGTGCTGTGTGGGGAGACTTGTGTTTGTGTCTGTCTGTGTCAGGGTTGGGCAGCTGGAGAGCCCTCTGGTGGCCACAAGTATCAACTTGGGTTTATGTGTATTTATCAGAGAAGGAGCATTCACAGGCGGCACGTTGGCGCAGTGGGTAGCGCTGCTGCCTCGCAGTTAGGAGACCCGGGTTCGCTTCCCATGGCCTCTCTGCATGAAGTTTCCATGTTCTCCCTGTGTCTGCGTGGGTTTCCTCCTGGTACTCCAGTTTCCTCCCACAGTCCAAAGACATGTAGATTAGGTGCATTGGCTAGTGTGTGCTTGGTATGTGTGTGCGCACCCTGTGGTGGGCTGGTGCCCTGCCCAGGGTTTGTTTCCTGCCTTGCTCCCTATGTTGGCTGGGATTGACTCCAGCAGACCTCCGTGACCCTGTAGTTAGGATATAGCAGGTTCGATAATGGATGGATGGAGCATTCACAATCAACGGACCGGACAGTGGATCAGTTCTTTCGGCCCTTTGTAAGATCAGTAAGAGGAGCATCTTGTATTTGTTAATTATGAATGATTATTTTTGCTGGTTTTGTTTCTACTTCTGCCATTGTTTAACATCCCTTTAAATGTGAGCCTATTCTGGGTGATCTGTGGGTGGTAACCAAAGAGGCGGGGCCACTTTGACATCACCACTTCTGAGCCCGCCCTCTGACTATTTAAGGTTCAGAGATGAGGAGCTCAGGCAGTGGTGCATTGAAGTTCTTGGAGTCTGTAAGAATTGTGTTTATTGCTTGGATATCCTTGATTTCTTTCTGCTCTGGTCTTTGGACTTGTCTTCTGGATTACCTGTTGAGCAGCTGTTTTATGAATCCTTTATGTTGTTCTTCCATCCATCCATCCATTTTCCAACCCGCTGAATCCGAACACAGGGCCACGGGGGTCTGCTGGAGTCAATCCCAGCCAAAACAGGGCACAAGGCAGGAACCAATCCCGGGAAGGGTGACAACCCACCACAGGACACACACAAACACACTCACACACCAAGCACACCCATCCATCCATCCATCCATTTTCCACCTCGCTGAATCCGAATACAGGGTCACGGGGGTCTGCTGGAGCCAATCCCAGCCAACACAGGGCACAAGGCAGGAACCAATCCTGGGCAGGGTGACAACCCACCGCAGGACACACACAAACACACCCACACACCAAGCACACACTAGGGCCAATTTAGAATCGCCAGTCCACCTAACCAGCATGTCTTTGGACTGTGGGAGGAAACCCACGCAGACATGGGGAGAACATGCAAACTCCACACAGGGAGGACCCGGAAAGCGAACCCGGGTCTCCTAACTGCGAGGCAGGAGCGCTACCACTGCGTCACCATGCCGCCCTTATTTTAAGGAAATAAATATGAGGCGGGACCCCAAAATTCCTGGAATTGTTAAAAAAAAATGTATTATACCATCAGTCAGTCAAACATTTTCTAACCCACTTAGTACTGCACAGAGTCACTGGGGGGGCCGCCAAAGCCCATCCCAGCTGGCACAGGGTGCAAGACAACCACAACAACAAAAACAGTATTTATTTATATTGCACATTTTCATACAAATGATGTCGCTCAAAGTGCTTCACAGGATGGAGAAAAATAGGCAACACCAATTAACATAGAATAAAAGTAAGGTCTGATGGCCAGGGAGGACAAAAAAAAAAATCCAGACGGCTGGAGAAAAAAAAAATATGCAGGGGTTCCAAGACCACGGGACCACCCAGCTCCCTCTAGGCATTCTACCTAACATAAATGATCTCAATCAGTCTTCATGGTCTTCAGGCTTCACATGGAAGACCTCGATGATGATGGGTCATGTAGACCTCTGGCCTTCAATCCATCAATGTACAATGACAATGACGATGAATCAATGACAGGAACAAACTCTGGACAGTGCAGCAGTCCATCACAGGATGAACACACACACATCCCAGAGCGAAATTTAGGATCACCAATCCACCTAACCTGCATGTCTTTGGACTGTGGGAGGAAATTGGAGCCACCCAGAGGTCCCCCACACAGACATGAGGGGACCATGCAAACTCCATGGAGGACGGACTCGGGATGTGAACCCAAGTCTCCTTACTGCAAGGCAGCAGCAGCACCACCACGCTGCCCCGTTCCTGTACAACTTCCAACAATTCCATTTTAGTCACCATCCAAATACTTCCCATAAGATGCCAGTGCTTCTCCAATTCCTGGAAACATTTCCTGTACTCACCATTTGTCAGTCACCATGTTAGGGTCATTGGTGTTTTTCTTGGATTTCTTCCACAATAGCAAATCTTCTTCCCTTCAGTTTCAGTTTTAATTTTGGGAGAAAAAAGGAAGTCACAGGGAGTGTGATCTGGTTAAGGGGGGGGGGGTTCACAAAGCAACAAAAGCACATTGTTTTTGGTCAAACAGTCTTTGACTTACGTGACTGTGTGAGCAGGTGGGCTGTCGTGGTGCAGCGTTGTGTGTGGGTGTGTGCTGTCATAGTGTGCCACCCCTGCTCTGGATGTTATTTTTCCCGATGGTTTCCCACAGACGCCTCAGCAGTTCAATGTAATGTCACTAATTAACAGTCTGTCCACGGGGAAACTCTTTATTAACAAGTCTATCGATATCGAAAAACATGGTCATCATTGTTTTGATGGTCAATACCACCTGATACGCCTTCTTTGGCTTGGAGAAAAAAAAAAATCACCAAAATCACATGATGATTGTAGAATAAACATCAGAAAACTTGTACTCAACCAACTCAGCACGATGCCACTCGTCGGTAGGCATACGATACCTAGCGGCCTTATCGATAACTGCAACATACTGAGCAATTTTGGGAATTTAGGATCCCCCCTCATATATTCATTTATAAAGAATCCTTGTTTCCTTTTGGTTACAAGCGAGCGTTTTCATGATTTTCTCACTCTTCATAGGCATTTTAATCGTTTTGAGTCTGTTAAAAAGCATTTTAAACTCTAAAAGCCCGTTCCCCCATTTTGGGGTCTGCTAGGCCAGACGCCTGCAGCCAACAGTTGAGTGACTAGCTGGATTGGGGTGAGACTAATCTGGGCTAGTCAGTGACGGTCCTGTTGATAGGAAGCCTCAGATCTTTTTGGAATGTCTGTGACTCCCAATCACAGCAAAAAAATTCAAAACATAACATGCAAAACGGCCACACATAATACATAATCAATTACGTAATAGAAAAAATGATATTTAACAAACAACAACCATATTTGATCTCAATCAATGTAAAGTATTAACTGTGGACACCAGGGGGCGCTGCAGGTCCCCAAACACCTAACACAAGCAGGCAGGGAGTCAAATATAAGAGGCTAAGGAGTCTAAAGTTAATTTGTGGGAAACTCTTCTTTTTCAAGCATTTCCCACGACAGTTATAAGTATATGCAATAAGCACAATTATAAGGACAATAAGGCAATTCTTTTCATCCTTCTTTCTCTGTCACTGCCTCCTCCACTCCTCCTCACAAGCTTCATCCTCCTTCCACCTGACTCTGGCTAATCAATGTGAGGTAGGCAGCTCCTTTTATCTACCACCTGGGATTATTTCTGGTCTTTCATACATGTGGTCCGAAAGCACTTCCGGGTGAGACTGGAGTCCCATAAAGTAGGGCTGAGCCAAAGAACTCCATGTCCCATGATGCCCTATGGGAATCCAAGGCACTGCTGCAACCCAGGGAGGAAGCTGCCATCTAGCGATTCGGGGGAGATAATGCCTCCACCGGTACTGCCATCCTGAGGGCCAGCCCTCACAACACATAGGATGTAAAAATAGAGAGAGCGGTTGGGAGTATGCGCTGATTACAGCGCGTTGTCACACCCAACACACGGTGAACCTCCTGGATTGAGATCCGAGTGCAGCCATGCAATGAGTGACACCTCAGGAGAACACTGGATCACAAGTTTTCCCATCAGGGGAAAGTTAAGGCGTAAAAATGTGAGGTTTGAATACACAATGAAAATGTGATGTGAAAATGAAAAGTCCACCTTATGAGGATTTAGCAGTCATAGTGGAATCTAAGCTATCAACTGCCAGTTTTTAAAAGGCATTAAGAAGGCTAACAGAATGTCAGGTTATATAGCGCCTTGATGTGTGGAGTTCAAGTCACAGGAGGTTCTGCTCAAGCTTTATAACGCACTGGTGAGGCCTCATCTGGAGTTCTGTGTGCAGTTTTGGTCTCCAGGCTACAAAAAGGACATAGCAGCACTAGAGAAGGTCCAGAGAAGAGTGACGAGGCTGATGGAGGGCTACAGGGAATGAGTTATGAGGAAAGATTTAAAGACAAAGAAGATTAAGAGGAGACCTGACTGAAGTGTTTAAAATGATGAAGTGAATGAGTCCAGTGGATCGAGACGGTGACTTTAAAATGAGTTCATCAAGAACACGAGGACACAGCTGGAAACTAGTGAAGGGTAAATTTACAAAAACATGAGGAAGTTTTTCTTCACACAAAGAACGATAGACACTTGGAATAAGCGACCAAATAGTGTGGTAAGCAGGAGGACTTTGGGGACTTTCAGAACTCGACTTGATGTTTTTTAGAAGTTGATAGGACTGGAGAGCTTTGGTGGGCTGAATGGCCTATTCGCATCCAGATTGTTAGAATGTTCTAATATTAAATCAAAGAATAATTTATTTGAGGCAAGGACAAAATCCGGACTAAACCGTAACAGTGAAGAAACACGCTGAAGAGCTTTTGTCAGCTTTTTATACTACTAAGAAATTAAATCAGTGTGAGGTGTCAGCCAGCATTTCTTCCCTGGCTTTGTCATTTCTGTTAATTTTGAATGATTATTTTTCATATGTTTTGGTTATTATGTAAATTTTGTTAATATCACTCTATTTAAATTAGTAGATATGTTTTGTGTATTTCTGTCTTTAAGCTACATTTCTTGTATTTTGTGGGTGGAACCCCAAGAGGCGGGTCACCATGACATCACTGCTGCTGGGCCCGCCCTCCGCCTTTACACTCAGGTAGAGCCGATGGTCCCAGCAAAGTTTCATTGAGAACTTGTGGAGTGGTTTTCATTGATCAAGTAGGTTGTGGATTTGTCTGATTTTTGGTTATTTTTGCTTTGCACCCTCCCCCACCATAACCTATCATCTACAGGGGAGGAGCGAAAGCTTTAAAATTCATCAAAATTTTCAATCTCCAGTTTTTGATGGATCTTAACATTTTAGGGTCCCCTGATACCAAAAATATCGATATCTTGATGATGGGTGTGTGTCTGTCTGTGTGTCACAGTGTCTTGAGAACGGTACTAGAGCTAAAACAGCTGGAGAGAAAAATCCCAAACTTGAAACTTACTCCTGTTATGAGATGTTTTTAAGCCAAATCATACAAGAGAACGAGGCGATCTAGAGGAGCCCTCAAATACCGCCATTCTGCAATTCATTCTGAATTCTACTCATCAAACGTTATCGTAATGACCACTTTTATGATCACAAAGATGACAGTGGTAAATAATTACTGAAATGTTACAGAAGAGTTTGGGTAACTTAATTTTTCATTTAGTCCTTTTGTTTGATTTTGATTTGGGCTCATTAGCCTTGGGGTGTCTTTGTTATGCAAAACCCTTTGGCCTCCTTTTTTGCCAGTTTTCCTGTTTTGTCTTGTTTTCTTCTGCCTGATCCCTCAAGCCACATGTTTGATTGTTTATCTTTTCCTTTCAAGGGTATTTTCTGTATTTTGAACATTTAAAGTATATCTTTGAACTGTAAGAGTCTATGCCCCATTTTGGGCCTGTGCAGGTCGAAGTTTGTCTATTGACTTTAGGGTCAGTCTGCCTGTGGTGAGACCTACAGTATCTCTAAACAGGCCAGTGAAAGTTCTGGTCTGCTTTCTGGGTCTTTGATGTTGCCATCTCATAGCAATCAGACACAAGATAAATATGAACTTTAGTATGTCTGGAATTCTTAGATAGCCATTGGAGAGCCAGTTACTGTAGAATTTTATATGACTTTAGTGTCATTGTTCATGCAAGATCACTCCTGAATTGTCCGAGATGCTGCTGCAAAGTTTGTCTTCTGTCCATCATAATTTCACATTTCCACACCAAATCATTCAGCATAAATACACCTTTTCCATTTTAAACAATCATCCTTTGTTTCTCAAAAGATATTAACAACCTTCTCAAAGAAATGACCAGCAATTGAAATCAATTAATTTTTGTGTAGCGCTCAGGAAAAATGTAAGTATAGAATTAACAACAAAATTAATATAGAATTAGTAAACATAAACATCCATGAAATAAAGTTGAAACTACTTAACATTCATGGAAATTAAAATAATTTCTGTCCATTAATTTTATCTATCTATCTATCTATCTATCTATCTATCTATCTATCTATCTATCTATCTATCTATCTATCTATCTATCTATCTATCTATCTATCTATCTATCTATCATATAGTGCCTTTCACATCTATCTATCTATCTATCTATCTATCTATCTATCTATCTATCTATCTATCTATCTATCTATCTATCTATCTATCTATCTATCTATCTTATTTAATGCCTTTCATTTATGTCTATCTGCCTATCTATCTATTGTCAAGTTTGGGTCACAAAGTTGCACAGGAATGCAGAGAAGGTTTTCTGAGGAGTAAAAATGTATTGCTGTCCTGGCAGTTAAAAACACAAGACCCTTTCAGAAGCGGTCTGCCCTCACAGGAAACAGCTGTCAAACGAGACAGCTCAGCTCCCAACTCCAGGTCAAAAGAACACAAATTCTTCCTCTTCAAGTGGGGAGCAGCGACCGGAGCAGATTGGGTCTTGGGGAGAGAGGAGAGGAGAGTGAGACATTAGGATGGGCGCGGCTCAGTCTTTTAAATGTTCGAAGCCCTCCACGAGGAGCACCTTGTCCAGCAAGCCTGCAGCTGATCCCACACAGAAGAGGAGGAAGACTGCATTTATTTCCCATTAAAACACTGTGTAAGAGGGAGTTTCTGAAGAGCGGCAGTGTTCCCAAATGGTGACAGTGATGCCCCCACCCTCAGTTTTGTTCACACGTTCATGAACTAGGACATCAGCATTGACATGCGCAGAACCGGGATGATGACGGACAATACAATTAAACGGCTGCAAGCTAATGAACCACCTTGTGAGTCTGGAGTTTGTATCCTTTTGTGTGTAGAGTGACTGCAGGGTGGCATGATAAATCACCAAGGGAAATTTACTCCCCCACAAAAAATAATGAAGTGATTCCACTGCCCATTTAATCGCCAAACATTCTTTCTCAATGGTCGAGTAATTACGCTCCCTGGGAATCAATTTCCTACTCAAATACGTGATGGGATGCTCTGCACCATCGAAAACCTGACATAGGACAGCCCCCAAACCAAATGCAATAACGTCTGTCGGCAGGATGAACTCCCAAGAGAAGTTGGGATTCCTTAAAAACGGGTATGATGACGAAGCAGCCTTCAAATCACAGAGGGAGCATTCACAATCAACAGACCGGACAACGGATCAGTTCTTTCGGCCCTTTGTAAGATGAGCAAGAGGAGCGTCTCTATGCACAAAATTAGGGATGAATCTGATATAATAACCAACTAGTCTGAAGAAAGCACAAACATGCATCTGCATTTCCGGACGGGGGTAAGCAAGCACCTCACCTACCTTTTTCATTTGTGGTATAACCAAATGCTGTCCCATAGAAAAACACAAGTAGTGAGTCTCTGACATACCTAATTTACATTTCTTAGGGTTAGCTGTTAACACGGCCTGTCTCATGCTGTCAAGTACAGCCTGACAGCACTCCGAATACGACTGCCAATCATTACCGAAAATGACAACATCATCAAGATACGCTCTAGAATATTCAGAATGGGGGCAAAAAATCTGATCCATCATATGTTGGAAAGTTAGAGGCGAGCTGTGCAGATCAAACGTGAGTCTAATAAATTCAAATAACCTGTCAGGGGTGGCAAATGCTGTTATTTTGCAACTGGAGGCTTCAAGGGGCACCTGCCAGTACCCCTTTGTAACATCAAGAATAGAAATATATGATGCCTGAACCAGTTCTTCCAGTAACTCATCAACACAGAGCACTGGATAAGTGTCAAATTTGGAAACCTTATCTAAAATCAATACAGAACCAAATCGAACCATCCTGCATTGGTACCAGAACAATCGGGCTACGCCAATTACTCTTACTTTCATGAATAACACCTAACTTGAGTATCTGTCTGACCTCATCATGCACTACATTCTTCTTCGCCTCCAGTATCCAATACGGGCGCATCTGCACCTTAACACCAGACTCTGTAATGATCTTTTATTCCCCAGTCCAGTTAGGCCCGGCAGGGAGGAAATGATATTAGTGTTCCATCCTATCAAAGACAGCAAACCGTATTTCTGGCATCCAGTCAAATTGTCACCAATAGTAACATCCGTCTGGGAGACTGCAGCCACGGAAGTTAACACCTCTTGAGGTTCATCGCAGTCTTTCAAGAGATTAACATGCAAAATCTGTATGGGTTTTCGCCAGCCGGTATCCTGACTTTGCAATTTACCAGTCCCATACGCTCTTCAACCACAGCGTTACCCTGCCTTTTCATGAGGAATTTATGTGGGATTGGCTCCAGCATACCCCCGTGACCCTGTGTTCGGATTCAGCGGGTTGGAAAATGGATGGATGGATGGGTTTTCACACAACTGTTCCATCACACGGGAAGCAAAGGGCGTACCCTGGTCAGTTGCAATTTCTCACAGAATGCCATTATGAGTAAAGATTTCACAGAGAGCTTCGCCACAGTGGAGGAGTTGGCCCTCTGGAGGGCGGCCACTTCAGGATATCACATTGTGTAATCAACCAGCACAAGAATATATTGGTAACCATTCTTACTCTTAGGGAGGGGGCCAACAAAATCCAACCCAACCCGCTGAAAGGGAACGTCTAAAATAGGCATTGGAGAAAGACAGGCTCTAGGGGGTCTGTGAGAAGAGACCACCTGACAGTCAGGGCAAGACTTACAGAACTGTTCAACATCCCTGCCCATATTCAGCCAATAAAACCACTTTGTGTGTGCATGTGCAATCTTCAATGCTAGCTCCCTAAGGTCAGCCGGGACGATCAGCTGTTCAATCAATCCGCTCCCTGCATGGTCAGAAATCACCAGATAAAGGAAGCCGCTTTTAACGAGAAAGTGCACAGTCTTGAAACCAGGTGACTCGTGGTCCTTATAATAGGAGTCACTGGTGGCAAAAGTTTATTTAAGGAGCTGTTGGCTCACTGCAAGTGCGCAAATTCTGTCTGCCACAGAAGCCGGTGCATCCAGAGGGGCCTGGACAGCGAATCCTTCCAAAGAGGCTGAAGGGGCGGCCAGTGGCTTGAGAAAATACAAGGAGTGACCACCATCCTCACTGGAGAGATCCGGTTCAATTTCCAAACCGGATCTCTAGTCAACTCTGCCAGCCACCAGCCCATCCCCAACCTCCCTCCAAAGGGGCAGTAAGCTCTGGAGCAGGTGCTTTGAAGTCGGTCAAGACCCAAGGAAAGAGGTATTTTCTTTTCCCTAGCAGTAAGGACCAGGGACAGAAATCGGATATGGCAATCCAAACTTTAAAGTTTTGTCCGTTATACTTCAGAGGAAGTAACACAATCTCATCACCATGAACACAGTGTATGGTCACACGCTCCATGCCAGAGGATGGAGGCTCCCATAGCCAGTCACGTGTGATCACACAGAGGTCACTACCAGAGTCCAGTAAGGTAGGCTAATGTGACAGAAACTCTGAAATCATCATTCTTCAGAGACTTTGAGGGGACCTGAGAGCAACACACCTCGGCTTAAGCCAACCTCCATGGACTGAGCAGGGGAGAGGTTGCATTCCCAAGCCAGATATCTGGTTTGGTCACAGCAGAAGCATCTGTGCTCAGACTCCACAGCGGAGTCTTCTACTCGGTGCCCCAACGGGAGGGCTTTTGACAGCAACATCAGCAACTCTGGGTGTCTGAGCAAGAGAAAAAGGTGACTGACTGGAAGGGAGGCATGCACCAAGGGCTGCTCTGGTGGAAGAAGAGTTCGGGCCTGGGGCCGTGGCTGGGTACAAGATGGAGCGGTGATTGCCCAGGTGGGTTGTAGAGGAGTAGGAACCAGACAAGGCTACCCACCCAGCATCTATCTATCTATCTATCTATCTATCTATCTATCTATCTATCTATCTATCTATCTATCTATCTATCTATCTATCTATCTATCTATCTATCTATCTATCTATCTATCTATTGTGGTAGAAATCAACATCTTATTTAAAAAAAGAAACTTATCCTCTAACAGGACAAATCGGCAGTCAGGCAGGTGAAAAATGTGTCCAACTCCATCATTTATTACTTTCACTTTCATAGTTGGACTCATCCGTTCTGAATCTGCCTGCTCTCCCCGTGTCTCTGTGGGGGTCTGCGATGGCCTCCATTCTCAGCTCCTCCAGAAGACACACTGTGAGGGTGATTGGCAGCTCTGTAAATTGTCCCAGCACGAGTGATGACTGAATGAGTGCCCACCTGCCCACCCACTGCTTTGCTTTCTGTTTTGTGCCTACTACGCCTGATGCCCCTTATTGGGAAAATGAATGGATGGAGTTACAGTCGTTAATGTCTTCTGTGAGGACTGAATCTGACACCTCTGACCAACATCATTCTTTATCATTAATGCCAAAAGACATCTTTAAAAAGCGTTAACAGTGTCTAATTGAATGAATAATTACTTCAATTATTTCAATGAAGAGCTTAGGGGAGGTAAGGCCTTATCTGGGGCAGGTCAGTGGCTTGCTCTGTGGGTCTCTTTTTGTCATGTATCACAACAGATTTATTTCCAGTTTATTTGAATTTTTTACTCTTTTTCTTGACTGATTTTGGCTTTACATTCCTTATTGTCATGTTTAAGACTTCATATCAGTTTAAGAACTGCAAATAAATTGAGGTAAACAAGTTCACGTATTCTGTACATTTCTAATGAACAAATCCAAATCTTATTCTGTGATATCATCTACTGTTAAATTCTGCTCTGTTCTAATATATATTTCTATTGCACTATTATATTATATTGAGGATGACTTATGTTCTGTTCTGTGTATTGTGTTGTATTGACCCCCTTTTTTTGACACCCACTGCACCCCCAACCTACATGGAAGGGGTCTCTCTTTGAACAGCCTTTCCCGAGGTTTCTTCCATTTTTTCTCTTCTTAAAGAGTCAAGGCTGGGGGTCTGTCAAAAGGCAGGGCCTGTTAAAGCCCATTGCTGCACTCCTTCTGTGATTTTGGGCTATACACAATTAAATTTTATTGTGTTGTATTTTATTGTATTGTATTGTATTGTAATAGTAAAAAGAAACCATGTCTGAACATCTGGATGTAAAGGTATTGCTCAAAATCCATGAGGCATGTCAGCTCTGCAGAATAAAGCGAGTTCAGGCTTCTAGACTACAAATATGAGGGAAGGTGTGGTAGTCCACCTTTACACTTCAAAAGCCACTCAGCTTCATTACTGGCCATACTGGGCTTTTGTATTTTGATTGTGTCTACACAAATATGCTGTCTTTTTGTAACTGTTTTCAGAATAGAGGAAATGAGCTACAAAAAGGTTTGGGGTTAACACCCCATATATTGTAGTTGTTCACTAGCAAGGCAAAGAAAACAATTTTTAACCGAGTTCATTATGGAACTGATGTACATGTGACAAAATGGCGGTTTTTGTCACCTGTATTATTATCATTCTTTAATTTAATATTATTTATTGTATCAGTATGCTGCTGCTGAAGAATGTGAATTTCCCATTGGGATTAATAAAGTATTCAAGTGGAACTGAGAGCTACAATTTATGAGAAAAAATATTTCACACGATCAAGAGAGAAGAAAAAAGTAAACAAAACCATAACACAAAAGAATAAAATCTAGTAGAGTTTATGGCAATGTTTATATCTATCTATCTATCTATCTATCTATCTATCTATCTATCTATCTATCTATCTATCTATCTATCTATCTATCTATCTATCTATCTATCTTTAAAGAATGGCGAAGGAAATTAGGTCATCTAGGTGGAAACCAGAAGTGATGTCATCGGGGAGGGAACCAGTAGTGATGTTATCGGGGCCAAAATCAGAGGTGACGTCATTAGGCCCAGAACTGGATGTGATGTCATCGGGGCCAGAACCGGAAGTAATGTCATCACAAAGGGAATTGAAAGTGAAGTCATTTGGGCCAGAATTAGAAGTGATGTCATCGGGCCCAGAATCGGAAGTGACGTCATTAGGGCCGGAATCAGAAGTGACGTCATCGGGGCCGGAATTAGAAGTGACGTCATATGGGCTGAAATTAGAAGTGACATCATCAGGGCTGGAATCGGAGGTGCCCAGAATCGGAAGTGACATCATCAGGGCAAGAATCAAAGGTGACGTCACCAGGACCAGAATCTGAAGTGACGTCATCGGGCCCAGAATCAGAGGTGATGTAATCGGGGACAGAATCAGAGGGGACAACATCGGGGCGAGGAAGGATTTCCCATAACTGGTCTGTAGGAGAAAAAGAGAAAGGGTTAATGCAGTCCTCCCTCCCTTGGCCTGGCATGGAATTGCGCTCATTCAAGCCCTTTAGTTACCTCCCATGCACACGTGTGTGACACTGTACTACTGTGCCTTCACTGAATTCTACATGTGAGGTGAACGTGGTGGGCCGCTGAAGCCCATAACCTCCCTAATCCAGTTTGTTCAGTCATATTTTTTATTTTACCCAGAATGATAAAGAGGCAAATGTTCTTTTGTAGTAGCTCCAGTCTTTTATGTATAAATTATCGTTAGTAAAACCTTTAAATGCCAAGTCATTTATCCTCCCTTGAACTGCATACTCTGCATGGTGGCATTCATTCCCAAGAGACCGTACGCTGGAGGGGGCTGATAAAAATGTACTTTTCATTACGGCATCCCCTCAGACCCCCTTTGCACCCTTGGCCACCAAATGCTTTTCAGAGAGCTTCTGTCTCGTTTTCTTATTTTTATTGTCGACTCTCCTTAGTTACCCAAGTAACTTCTGTGTCTAAAATGAAAACAGCAGGATTCTCATTTATACTGTTTTATCGATGCCATGATGAAGCGGGTGCCAAGGCGCACTGAAGGGATTCATTTGGTTTCGCTATTCAGTAGCTACTCCTGCTGACAGGGAGTTAGTGTGTTACACTTCTGAGTGATGTTACGCTGTTCAAATCCTTTGCCATTGCTGAGCGCTTTGAGTAGTGAGAAAAGCGCTATATAAATGTAAAGAATTATTATTATTATTATTAAACTGGACCTTCACTTCACTCAACGTCCAGGCTTCCCACGTAAACTGCCATGTCCTGATCACTGTTTCTTTCACCAACAATTTCCACTTTGTTAAACTGCAGAGGGACAAGTGTGTCTGACATGTTTTCCACTGGTATTCCTAAAGATTTTCAATGACCATTCAGACTACATGCATCATTAACTCTCCAGTCAATGACTGTACCCAAACATTTAAAATGGTGTAAAGCTTGGCCAAAGTACCAGCTGGTGCCCAGTGTGATGCTGCAGGAGGGGCATACAGCCACCCTAACCCCGACACAAACAGGCAGGAAACTATTTGCCACACAGCATGCACTTTATTTACAGGAGTGAAGGTGCCCAACAAGCTTTGGGTATGATGGAAGTGTGGCCAAATAGGGTCCTGCAAGCATCTAGGCAGCCCCTGGTGGTGACCTCGGGCCCCAGCAGGGTTGAGCTTCCCTGCTCATGACCAGTGGCCCTGGTGGAAGCCAAGGGGTCTTCTTCTGCCAGTCTGGGCGAGAAACAGTCTTGAAAATACTCTCATCCCCCAGTGCTTCCATGGTCGGGGCATCCCACGCCAGCTATATTTGAATAATGGATTAAGGTAAGAAACCAAATATCTCTCTATTATATAAAATAATCTTGGGACGAGATGAGACATTTTCAGAGAGTTAATTTCAAGTCCCACGAGATGAGATTTTGTGCCAAGAGATGAACTGAAATACTAACAGGTCCAAGTGGGGCAGAAATTAAAGACAAACAGTAGAAGAAGAAAAGACAAAGTAGAACATCATAAAGAGGTTCAAAAAGTTGGCGCGATACACATGAAGAGCAGGTTAGAGATTATGAAAGTACTAAAATTCGAAAGTCTCAAAAAACTGATAGCACAGATCACATTCGCACAAACAAACGGAATTTATTAACGGAACAGCGAAAAGAGGTTGACTATATGGACATAGGTGATATGTTGGAAGCATGGAGATATTGTTCGGATTTAAAGTTTAAGTCGGAGACTTGTAGATCGTCTAATTCGTGTTTCTTTCCAATGAAGAGGCGTATCCACAAGAATTAAAAGACTTGTTATTTGTTGAAAGTGAAATCCACAAACACTGCAGGCAAAATATCCGAGTCTACAATAATCTGTTCGTGTTCGCATCATTCAATGCTCAGAACGTAGTGTGATGGACGGCAGGCGTTTCAGCCTGGCTGGGACGTCCCTCAACAGAAAAAGGAAAGAAAAGCAGCCTTTTCAGGGCATTACATCCCCCGGGACACTAGATGGCATCTCCCCTGGACGGAAATGGTTCCCCGGATTCCTTCAGGGCAACATGGGACATGGAGTCTGTTTCTTCAGCCCTGTAGGATGCCGTGGGTGCCACCAGGGGTAACTCACCAAGAACCTGGGGACTATTCCTGTTACACTAACCCGGAAGTATTTTGGAGTCACGAGGATGGAAGCCTGCAGTACTTCCAGGATACTTGATGAAGGAGGATGTGGCGTTTGACCCGGAGAAGAAATACTTCTGGGTCATGGACTATAAAAGGACTCTGGGAGTACCAGCAAGCCGAGACGGAGTTGGAAGGTTGAGTGATGGAGCTGCTGGGAGGAGTGGAGGATTGATTATTGTTATTGATCATTATTGATTTGAGAATTGTGGAGTGTGCAGTGCTTTGTGCACTTTATTTAAGAATATTAAAGAAATTATTCTTGGTGCTTTTAAATGTGTGTCCTGGACATCTGTCTGGTGGGTTTAGTGGGGCAACAGCGACTCTAACGTCCACAGTAGATTTACACGATTCAGGACCATACGCTATGAGAATCTGTTGTCCCGCAACAATTAAAGCTACGACAAGTTTAATTTCAAAGAAACCACAATTCGGTCAGGTGTATATTTATGATCACGGAGAAGCAATGCAACATAGAATAGAAAGAGTTACACGATTGGACAGATTCGAAATTCTACAGCCAATAATGGATACAAATCCATACATCCAAACGTGGATAACATTAGACACCAAAGGTGATCTTGATATGCCCTTCGTATTAAAATGTTAATAGTTTCTCGTTAGAAAAGCTTTGGCAAAGACAATTAACAAATCACAGAGCCAAACATTCAAAAAAGTCGTTTTATTTAATAGAGAGAAAGAAACGAAATTCAATCACGGGCAGTTATACGTTGCATTGATGCTTATGTAACAATTCCCATGAAAATAAAAATCTGTTTAAATTGTACATCCTCATCCCCATACGCAGAACTGCAAAGAGGCTAGCACGTGGCACAGGCCCAGGGATTAGAGAGCCAAGTGAGCAGGGGGTGAAGCCCTAGTTGTTGTAAATATTGAGGTCTTTGCTGGCTATCCCTTCCATCATCTCCACTATCACTCCATCGACAAGTCAAGAGCTTGTTGTATTCGTGTCTGATTGGATTCCACAACTGCAGTAACTCCTTGTGAGTGTTTCAAAAGAAAACATGGTGTAAAAGAGCATGAATCAAAACCTTGGGTGAGCTTCTCAATTCAATCTGGCTCAGCAGAGCAGGTCAAGCTTTTAGTTAAAGGCCCCCGAAGCTGCCTTCTACTATAAAGGGTGAGTCTTCAGTCTCAGCCTTCAAATCCTGGCTGAACACTCACTACTTCAGTTCAGCATACCCTGACTAGAGCTGCTGATTAGCTGTTCATACTGCATCTGTTGTTGATTGTCATTAGCGATGCTGCTAAATGTTACATTCTGCTTGTATACTGTTGATAGTAATTATACTTCTGTGTATTGATCTTGAGTGTATGTTTATGTAATTACAATGGTTGTCAAATGTTGTGTCTTTGTTTATCTATTGGATCTCTGTAACAATGTCTTCTGTTTTTCTACTTTCCTGCTGCAAACAAATTTCCCTCTGGGATAATAAAGTCTACCTAAACCTAAACTAAAATATACATACTGTAATATGATATTTGTTAATTGTTACTAACCCTCCTTTCTTCACTTTCTCTTCTCAGCATCCTCATGTGGCACTTGGTCCCCACTGCTCTACTGCCAAGTTGTTTGCCTGCCTACAGAAAAGTCATCTCTGATAAAGGAGTACTGGAGTTATCAGGTAGAGGAGTCCTCTCATCTGATTGGCCGACCCAGCACTGACTCAGCTGTGGAATGGCCAATAGGGGTGAGGCGGCTTGTTGGCCGAGTCCTCCAGGACTCTGACTGTGTCTGGCTTGTCTGACTCCTTTTCTGCACTCTGGCTGTGGTTCTACAATTAGCTGATGGACAGATGGGGTTGTTTTTTCATTTATGTTAATTAGTTTCTACTTTGTTTTTGATATATTTGAACAAATTTGTATCCTCATATGTAATAGTTCTATATTTATTGAGTGATATCATCTTTTCTTGCATTTCCCTTTAGTTTGTACTGTTGTATTGAATTTCTGAGCCAAAATGAAGTACCCCATTTCTCAAGGTCATTGTGCGAGGTAGAGGCACTCGAGCGGGTTGTTTGGGTGGGGGGTCCTTTGATAGGCGACCCCTTGTGGTTTTTAGTCGGCCACATGCTTTGATCCAGTGCACACCATGCTTTCGCTGTCGAAGAGTTCTTCAAAAACAACAAATCCATCATCACTATGCAAACGCACTTCAGCATTCCTCCTAACAGTGACGTCCCAAATCGGAAAACAATTCTTCAGCGGGTGGCGAAATTTAGGCAGACGGGTACAACATTGAACCGATAATCTCCAGGCCGTCCTTGGATTGTATGAACTCCTGAAGTGGTAAGACCATGAATTTTGTAGTCTCCTAGATGTTCAGCGCACTTCTGCCTTAGGCATTTCCAACACGTCTTTGATTTTGCATGAGGACCTTAATTTCCATCCAAACAAAATGATGGCAGTGCAGGAACTCACTGAGAGAGACTGGAAGAGCGAGTATTCAGCAAACCGTTTGTCGAAATGCCATCGTCATGTGACGTCAGCAACGAGGCACATTGCCATTTGAATGGTTGCGTAAATAAGCAAAACTTTCATGTGTTACAGTTTCGTGCGTCGCTGCAGAATTTGGCATTGTAGACCCTTACTTTTTTGAGGAGGGGGGAGCAACGGTCACTGTCACTTCAGAATGATACATTGAAATGCTAGAGAACTGGAAGAAATGGATGTGGTGGATGCCTGGAGCAACAGCTCATATCTCAGAGAGATCCATGCAAGTCTAACAGGAGATGTTTCCAGGGAAGCTGATCTCCTTGCATGGCGATGTCGGGTGGCCTTCACGTTCACCTGATCTCGCTCCGTGCGATTTCTTCTCAATTTGAAGGCATAAACACACCGACCTCAAAACCTTGAAACCCTCAAGATGCTATTCACCACGAAATCGCCGATATTTCCCTTGAAATGGCCGAACAAGTCACGCGAACGTTCAGAAATTATCTCAAAGAGTGAATCACTAATGATAGCCACCGCCTTGAAGACATCATTTTTAAAACACAGTGGGAAACAAAATCTATTTTGTATACCCTGTGGTGGATTGCTGGCTTTCGATTCCGGTTCTCACCCCCAGGCCGCCAGGAGGAGCTCTCCCAACAGCGTGAACGTCCCCCGAGTTCCAGCAGGGCCTCATGGACTATGTAGTTTTCATACGCAGCCCTGCTGGATACCTTGGGGGCCACCAGGAGTCGCTGTAGGAGGACTCGGAGGCTCTTATGTGCCCTATAACCCGGGAGAATGTCATGGTCACGTGACAGGAAGATACGATGTGCTTCCGGGTTGAAGAAAAGGACTGTTTACCCTGACCCAGAAGGGATAAAGAACTGTGGACGGATTGGACAGGAACACCTCTGGGTCAGGGTGTATAAAAGGACGATGGGAAATCCCAGACGTTGAGCTGAGCTGGGTGGAAGGGTGGCAACGCGTCTGGGAGTGGAGGATTGGTTATTGTTTATTGATTATTGTGATTTATTATTGAGTATTGTGGAGAGGAGGGTGCTTTGTGCACTTATTTATAATAATAAATATTATATTTGGACTTTTACCTGGTGTCTGACGTCTAGTCTGAGGATTCAAGGGGTCACGAAGACCTCAATTTATCAAAACCCTTTTCTTGTGTCGTAATGAAATTTATTTGATCTTGTAGCGTTTTTGTTGAATAAACGTTTGGTCTACAAAATATGGCATTATGTGTTTTGCCATTGAATGCAAAGAACCCTTCACAGGTACTGGTTCACACACATCTCAATCTTTCTCATGGTGGTCTTGGTGGGTCTCCACATTTCAGCCCCATACACAAATACTGACATAATATCTGCATTAAAGAGATGGATCTTGGAAGAGCTGTCTTTGGAGCTCCAGATGTTCTTTAGCTACTGTACTTGACATGTTGGTCCTAGCTCTGATCTCCATACCTCTTCCTCCTTGCTTGTCCTCCATCAGGAGCTCTCCATGCAGTCTGATTAGCTTTTCACATTCTGTGTTCACCTTCAACACCTTCATCTTTCTTTTGTGGATGTTAAGGATGATGTGGGCTGATCTTTTTTTTTTGCTTTGTGTCCATGAAACAGGAGTCTGCAAAGTCCAGAATGTAGAGCTGGGTCCATGGTCTCCACCGGATTCCATTTCTCTTGTGTATGGGCACTGCCCTCATGGTCCAGTCGATGACAAGAAGAAACAAAACTGGTGTCATTGGTTTAGATTCTTTGTCATCGCATGTCACAAATTGACAAAAAAGACACAGATAGGTTTGGGGCAGCCACCCGTATATTATTTCCTGGCTGCAAATGGAATAAATAGTCACAATAGAAGCATACAGATCAGAACCCAGAATAGAACTGACTTGCTGGCACCAAGATGGCGGTTTTAAAGCAGAGTGGAGGAGGTGACATCATCTCTGGGGCCGGAACCAGAAGTGATGTCATTGAGCCTGAGACCAGACGTGATGTCATCTCTGGGGGTTGGAACTGGAAGTGGCATCATTGAGGCCGGAACCGGAGGTGATGTCATCGGGGCTAGGTGGAATTTCCCATAACTGGTCTGCAGAGGAGTGAGAGAAAGAGTTAGTGCACTCCGCCACCCCCATCAGGCGCGGATTAATGCACAGGCTGGCCTAGGCTGCAGCCTAGGGGCCCCATGTGTGCAGGGGTCTGGGATTAGCCAAACTATTTTTAATTACATTTTTAATTCACCACCTCCCTGACACCCATTGGCCAATAAGAAACATTTTAAATTTAAACAGCTGATTGGGTAGATGTGATCCGATTAAAGTTAATTTTGTTTTGAGTTTGTACCACACCACTGTGTTATTCTGGGTAACTGGACAGCATATCTGCAAAATGCCGAAAGAAATTATGATAGCGGAGCACAAAAACGAAAAGCACAATGACTGAAAGAACAGTGTAACCAAAAACTGCTAAAGAAAATCCCTAAATTGACTGGATATTTCAAGGCTATCGAATCTTCATCCAGTCAGCAACAAAATGCTGATCCACAGGATAGATGCTTTGAAAGGCTTTTCAGACACTAGATGGTCGGCACAGGCAACTAGCAATAAAAGCACTGCATCAGAACTACTCCAGAATTCAAAAGTCACTGCAAAAGTTAGCTGGTGACCAGAACCAAAACCTTACTGCTCGGGATGAAGCCAGGACACTCTATGGGAAGACGGAAAAAGTAGAGATTTCTTTTTTGTGTAACATGTGGAACCGTATACTGCAACACTTTACCCCTCATAGACCCCGTGATCATCAGAGGTGACTGTGTGCAGAGGGTGCAGACCTATAAATACCTAGGAGTGCAGCTGGACGATAAATTAGACTGGACTGCCAATACTGATTCTCTGTGCAAGAAAGGACAGAGCCGCCTGTACTTCCTTAGAAGACTGGCATCCTTCAACATCTGCAGTAAGATGCTGCAGATGTTCTATCAGATGGTTGTGGCGAGTGCCCTCTTCTACGCAGTGGTGTGCTGGGGAGGCAGCATTAAGAAGAAGGATGCCTCACGCCTGGACAAACTGGTGAGGAAGGCAGGCTCTATTGTTGGCATAGAGCTGGACAATTTAACATCTGTGGCAGAGCGAAGGGCACTGAGCAGACTCCTGTCAATCATGGAGAATCCACTACATCCATTAAACAGTGTCATCTCCAGACAGAAGAGCAGCTTCAGCGACAGACTGCTGTCACTGTCTTGCTCCACTGACAGACTGAGAAGATCATTCCTCCCCCAAACTATGCGACTCTTCAATTCCACCAGAGGGGGTAAACGTTGAACATTATTCAAGTTATTGTCTGTTTTTTTTTTTTTTTTTTTTACCTGCATTTTTTATTACTCTTTAATTTAATATTTTTTGCTGCTGGAATATGTGAATTTCCCCCTGGGATTAATAAAGTATCTATCTATCTATCTATCTATCTATCTATCTATCTATCTATCTATCTATCTATCTATCTATCTAAGACTAGCACTGCTCTGCAGGCAGTTGATTTGGATTTATGTAACGCTGTTGATCTCATTAGCTAATAGATAGATAGATAGATAGATAGATAGATAGATAGATAGATAGATAGATAGATAGATAGATAGATAGATAGATAGATAGATAGATAGATGTGTAAGGCACTATATCATAAGATTTGAAAGGCACTATATAATAGATAGATAGATAGATAGATAGATAGATAGATAGATAGATAGATAGATAGATAGATAGATAGATAGATAGATAGATAGATAGATAGATGTGTAAGGCACTATATCATAAGATTTGAAAGGCACTATATAATAGATAGATAGATAGATAGATAGATAGATAGATAGATAGATAGATAGATAGATAGATAGATAGATAGATAGATAGATAGATAGATAGATAGATAGATAGATAGATAGATAGATACTTTATTAATCCCAAGGGGAAATTCACATACTCCAGCAACAGCATACTGATAAAGATCAATATTAAATTAAAGAGTGATAACAATGCAGATATAACAGACAGACAATAACTTTGTATAATTTTAACATTTATGCCCCCCCACCCCAATGCCCCCCCCCCCCCCCCCGGGTGGAATTGAAGAGTAGTTTGGGGGAGGAACGATCTCCTCAGTCTATCAGTGGAGCAGGACAGTGACGGCAGTCTGTCGCTGAAGCTGCTACTCTGTCTGGAGATGATCCTGTTCAGTGGATGCAGTGGATTCTCCATGATTGACAGGAGTCTGCTCAGCGCCCGTCGCTCTGCCACAATGTCAAACTGTCCAGCTCCATGCCTACAATAGAGCCTGCCTTCCTCACCAGTTTGTCCAGGCATGAGGGGTTCCTCTTCTTTATGCTGCCTCCCCAGCACACCACCGCATAGAAGGGGGCGCTCGCCACAACCATCTGATAGAACTTCTGCAGCATCTTATTGCAGATGTTGAAGGACGCCAGCCTTCTAAGGAAGTATAGTCGGCTCTGTCCTCTCTTACACAGAGCATCAGTATTGGCAGTCCAGTCCAATTTATCATCCAGCTGCACTCCCAGGTATTTATAGGTCTGCACCCTCTGCACACAGTCACCTCTGATGATCACGGGGTCTATGAGGGGTATGGGCCTCCTAAAATCCACTACCAGCTACTTGGTTTTGCTGGCATTCAGGTGTAGGTGGTTTGAGTCGCACCATTTAACAAAGTCCTTGATGAGGTTCCTATACTCCTCCTCCTGCCAACTCCTGATGCAGCCAACAATAGCAGTGTCGTCAGCGAATTTTTGCACATGGCAGGACTCCGAGTTGTATTGGAAGTCTGATGTATATAGGCTGAACAGGACTGGAGAAAGTACAGTCCCCTGCGGCGCTCCTGTGTTGCTGACCACAATGTCAGACCTGCAGTTCCCGAGAAGCACATACTGAGGTCTGTCTGTAAGAAAGTCCACGATCCATGCCACCAGGTATGACTCTACTCCCATCTCTGTCAGCTTGTCCCTGAGGAGCAGAGTTTGGATGGTGTTGAAGGCGCTAGAGAAGTCCAGAAACATAATTCTTACAGCACCACTGCCTCTGTCCAAGTGGGAGAGGGATTGGTGTAGCATGTAGATGATGGCATTCTCCGCTCCCACCTTCTCCTGATATGCGAACTGCAGAGGGTCGAGGGCGTATTGAACCTGTGGCCTCAGGTGGTGAAGCAGCAGCCGCTCTATGGTCTTCATCACATGTGACGTCAGAGCGACAGGCCGGAAGTTATTCAGCTCACTAGGACATGATACCTTTGGGACTGGGGTGATGCAAGGTGTTTTCGAAAACCTCGGGACTCTCCCCTGTTCCAGGCTCAGGTTGAAGATGCGCTGTAGAAGACTCCCCAGCTCCAGCGCACAGGCCTTCAGCAGTCATGACGATACTCCTTCTGGACCCACTGCTTTGCTGGCATAAAGTCTCCTCAGCTCTCTGCTAACCTGCGCTGCTGTAATTATGGGTTGGGATAAACTCTCTCCTATTCTGGTATCAGCAGAAGGATGGGTGGAGGGTGCAGTACTCCGAGGTGAGAGTGGGTTAGGGTGATCAAACCTGTTAAAGAAGTTGTTCATCTGGTTTGCTCTCTTCGCGTTTCTCTCGATGGTGGCACCCCACTTCGAGCTACAGCCAGTGATGATTCTGCAACTTCTGCTCCAGCTTTCTCCTGTACTGCTCCTTCACCGCCCTGAGCTGGACTCAGAGTTCCTTCTGCACGCGCTTGAGCTCATGCTGATCACTGCCTTTAAAAGCCCTTTTCTTCTGGTTCAAAAGGCCCTTGATGTCACTTGTAATCCATGGCTTGTTGTTAGCATAGCAGCGTACAGTTCTTACTGGAAATACAATGTCCATACAGAAGTTGATGTAGTCAGTAGTGCAGTCAACAACCTCCTCAATGTTCACACTATGTGACCCCTGCAGGATATCCCAGTCCGTAGTTCCAAAGCATTCTCTCAGAGCCTGCTCTGCCTTAGGGGACCACTTCCTGAATGAGCGTGTGGTTGTAGGTAGGACCCTCACTCTTGGTTTGTAGTGAGGCTGAAGCAGAACCAGGTTATGATCTGCTTTCCCAAGCGCAGGCAGAGGGGTGGCGCTGTATGCGTCTTTAATGTTGGCATACAGTAAATCAATAGTCTTATTTCCCCGGGTGTTACAATCCACATACTGGGAGAAGGCAAGTAATGTTTTGTCCAGCGTCACATGGTTAAAGTCTCCAGCAATTAGCACTAGCGCCTCAGGGTGCTGCGTTTGTAACTTAGCAACAGCAGAATGGATGATGTCACTCGCTGTCTCCATGTCCGCCCGAGGAGGGATGTAAATGATAACAGCAATGATGTGTCCAAACTCTCTGGGCAAGTAATAGGGATGCAGACTTACGGCCAACAGTTTGATGTCCCTGCAGCAAGTGGAGATTTTGACGTTAACATGTCCAGAGTTACACCACCGTGTATTAACATAGAGAGCGAGTCCTCCTCCTTTGTGCTTCCCACAGTTACTTGCATCTCTGTCCGCTCTAACTGTGCTAAACCCGGGTAGCTCCACGTTAGCATCTGGGATGGTGGTAGTTAGTTTCACTAAAACACAACAAACTGCATTCTCTGTAGGTCCTGACATTTTTCACCAGGGCAGCCAGTTCGTTGATCTTATTTGGTAGCGAGTTCACATTTCCCAGGATCACAGAAGGCACCAAAGGTTTTTGTGCCACTTTCTCTCTAGACGCTTGGCTTTTATCTTAGTGCCGGCTCTGCTGCCACAATACGGCCTTCTTACCTTGTCGGGTAAATAGGGAACCACACTGGCGCGGGCATTTGTTCTCAGTTCCCAGATAGATAGATAGATAGAAAAATGTGAAAGGCACTATATAATAGATAGATAGATAGATAGATAGATAGATAGATAGATAGATAGATAGATAGATAGATAGATAGATAGATAGATAGATAGATAGATAGATAGATAGATAGATAGATTTTTTTTATTTTTAATATAAACTTTATTTTGCACAATAATAGAAGACAAGAACACATCAATACAAAGAACAATGACATTACTCCTCCACGCCTCCTGCCCCACACATTAAGTCAAGTACACAAGTCTGTATTTAGTATTCAGTATTCCAAACAATTCTTCTAACATTTAATATAACAATCGCACACCAGCTCTTCTTCAATATTCCAAATTCTTGCCCTCCACAATGGAGCGCAGGACCCCCTTCACTCTCCACACTTTTTCAAATTCTTCGATATTACACATCCATATTACTAACCGAGAATGGTAAACCGGATATGGACGCAGGGACCTGCCCGTGGACGCAGGAGACATAGTGCTCAGGCGCCACACAAAGCCCCCCTCCCCAGAGTAAAACGAGAGAGACTACGAACCGTCTGACATGCCGCAAGCAGGATAAAGCGAGGTCAGAAATAAAACACAGAGTAGGAAACAAAGTAAAACGTCATAAAGAGGTTAAAGAATGGGGCCAAACACATGTAGAGCAGGTTACAGATGATGAAAACTGGAATGCAACAGCTTCAAAAAAACCTAGGCACGAAACACATGCATAAGTGAGATATGGAATATAAAGGCAGAAACAACGACAGTTAAACGACCACACCACACAGCGGAGGCAGACCCGGAAGGTGCAGGCGCCTACATCGCGCGTCAGAACGCGGGAAAGTACGAAAGGCAAAGGCGCCTACACAGCATGGTAAAACCTGACATAATACGGAAGGCGCAGGCATTGCCGCCATATTGTGAGTGGCACTACTGCGTAGTGAAGGCGCAGGCGTCACCGCCATATTGTGCATGGCACTACTGCGGAGTGAAGTTAGGAATAATGTGCTGCTTGGGATCGTACAAAACGGCGAACGCGACCCACCGTCTGAAACTACAGAGGCAAAACAGGCACGGGTTCAAACCGAACGCGCTCGACTGACGGATATACGCCTACAACGCGCGTCTCAAACTGCAGAAGCAGGGCAAGCACGGATTCAAAACAACGCAAGCTCCTACAACGCGCGTCTGAAACTACGGCTGCCCAGCGGCCACGGGTTCAAAACGCCAGGGGTAGGCGAGCAAAGCAAGCAGGGGGCGAAGCCCCCTTGTTGTTTTATAATACGTAAATTCCAGCTTAATTCTCGAAATTACATAAAATTTGAAAATAAAGAGTACATCATCTGGTAACGTACCACTCTGTTTATTATTATGACTCTTTAACATGTCCAACTTTGCTTGCCCAAGTAAATAATTTAAAAGTTGGAGTTTTGATTTTGATGTTTTGTTATATTTCATGCCCCAAATAAATCTCTGATCATCAAAAGAAGCAGTAAATTTTTCACATATTTTCTGAAAGTACACAAACAGAGTTTGCAGTCTCATACAATATAAGAATAAATGATAAACAGTCTCTTTTCTCCCCACAGAAGGCACATTTATCGCGCATATTACTCTGCGATGACCCCGTGTACGATTCTCCATTGTAAATCGCCTGCTCTCTTATTATTAGGGGGTTTATAAAATTCTCTCCATGCTGGCCTGACCTCTGTTTTTACATTTAATATTTCAGTCCAGGGCATCATGATGGTGTTTTTTAGATTTGAAAAATGGAAAACTTTGATGCAGTGTACGTACACATCTTTCTTTTTTAAAGATCGAAAAAACTCCTTTTCCTGTTCGTCAAGCCTTAAAATCGAGTCCTCCCTCACACTATTCATGTCCAATTTGGGTTCCTCCAGTTCAGAAAAGCATCCCTCCACCTTCTCCATCTTGTTATGCACTGAGGTCGAGTTCCCCTGACTTTCTCTTAGCCTGATGAAGTCTTTTGCCATAAAGGATAATAAATAATTGACAGTTCTTACTGATTGAATGCCCAGCCTTGAAGCCAACACAGTGGCATCTCTAAAGCTTTCGTTGTCCTCCTCCAATAACTGAGAAAAAACCACAATTCCACTTTTGATCAAAGTCTTTACAAAATTAATTTTAAAAAGCAGTGGACATGTGAATAAATGAGGGGTTCATTGAAAAGCGAAGGGGGTTGGGATGGCACTCTCTGAAGAAAGGAGCTCCAAGTCAATAAAACTCCCTTGTATAATTTGGGTAACGGAGTGAGATCAAAATTGCTCAAGTCCATTAGTAATAACTGCACATCAAAACCCAAATTTTCAATCATATGGAAAAATGAAAGAGCTATTCTTTTCCAAATTAGGGGTTCTAAAGAGAAAAAAGGAGCTGTAAAACTAGCAATCTGGAACATCAATCAGCCCTTGTCCTCCTTCCTCCACTAGTAAACAGATGAGTCCTTTCTTGAGCCAGTGCACACCATTACAAAAAAAGTCAACTAATAATTTTTGTATGGAGTGTAAGAGTCCTAATGGCAGGTCAACACTCATCAGTCTGTGCCACAGCATGGAGGCAACGAGATTCTTAATAACAAGAACTCTTCCTCTAAAAGAGAGCTTTGGTGCAATCCACTGCCATTTCTTCAATTGTAACTCAATCTGTTGTAAACAGCCCTCCCAGTTGTCCATTTCAGTGTCCTTACCACCCAGCACAACCCCGAGGTAACGGAAAGCTTTCTTATTCTAGCCCAGCCCTGATGGTAAGACTGGCGGAGGACGATGTGCTCAGTCCCCTGATAAATATGCATTCCCCTTCTCCCAGTTAACTTTAGCAGAAGACGCTCCCTCAAAAAGTGCTAAACATTTACATACAGCGGAGACGTCTTCATCAGAATTCACAAACACCATGACATCATCTGCATAGGCCAGAAATTTAAAAGTTAGATTTTTACACAATGGAATTGTAAATCCTTGCAGGTGTTTCTCAAGCTGCCTAACAAAATGATCAATGGAGATGGTGTATAACATTCCCGACAAAGGACACCCCTGACGAATCCCCCTGGTCACAGCGAATGGCCGGCTTAACACTCCATTGATTTTCAACACTCCAAACACGTTGGAATACAACAATTTGATGTACTTTACAAAAGGTAAACCAAAAACAAACGCTCTTAAAGTTGTGAACAAATATTTGTGGTTGACCCGATCAAAAGCCTTTTCTTGATCTTTCTTGATAGTATACCAACATCGAGGTTGAAAGCTTTCGATGAAGAAATGACGTCCCTCAGCATAAATATTTTGTACTGAATTTGTCTGTCTGGTACGCAGTAGGACTGGTAGGGGTTGATGATGCTGCCCATCACTTTCCTCAGCCTCATCGCTAACCCCTTTGAGATGATTTTATAGTCCGTGTTGAGTAAGCTCATGGGCTGCCAATTCTTCAGAAGGCAGAGGTTGCCTTTTTTAGGTAGCAAAGTGACGACAGCTCGGCGACAGCTGACCGGAAGCTCCCCTGCTTGCAAACTGTCCTGTACCATCTCAAAGAAGTCCTTGCCTAATAACGGCCAGAACTGTTTATAAAATTCAAGCCGTTAATTCCTGCTGTCTTTCCGGTATTTAGACCGTTGAGTGCAACTGTGAGTTCTTGAAGAGTGAGGTCGCTGTCCAGAACCTCGGCTAAATCGTCAGAAATATGAGGCAGTCCTTTGAACAAAGTGGCTGAAGAAGAGAACCTGAGCGGCTCCTTTGAAAACAAAGTCTCGTAAAACGACACAGGCAAAGTCCTGGATGTCCTCAGGCTCTCTCAGCTCTTCTCCAGTATCTTTTTGGAGAACATGAATAACTTTACCTTGGGCCTCCTTTTTCTCCAAAGCAATGTTGGCGCATCAAGATGGTGAAGTTGTTGAAAGCGAGAACGTATCAAAGCTCCGTGAGCTCGAAGTTCCAATAAATCCTGAAGTGTTATTTTCTTTGTGCTCAGGTTGTGCAGCAGATCCTCCGAGTAGCCAATTAACAGAGTCTGATGGATCTCAGTGATCTCCTCCTCGAGTTTCTTCATTTTTAAAATGCAGACTTCGGTGACATGTTCAGTGTATTGCTGACAGAATTGTAGAATCTGCACCTTGGACACGTCCCACCACTGTCTCAGGGATCCAAAACGCAGCTTGGTGGAACTCCACTGCTTCCAAAAGAAATTAAAACATTCCACAAAGTGACTGCCCTGAAGGAGAGTGGTGTTGAAATGCCAGTAAGATTTATATTTTTGCGGAGATGAGAGGAGAAAAGTAACAGAAATCAGAGAGTGATCGGAAAAAGCGACAGGAGTGATAAGAGTGTTAGTTAATAAACTGAGGTGCTGTTTTGGACTGTAAAAGTGATCCAAATGGGCCATCGAGAGGTGCCCTTTGCTCCCTTTGAGCCACGTGAACTGTTTGTCAGCTGGAAAGTGAGAGCGCCACACATCCACTGAGTCGTAGGCCTCGACAATTTCCTTGAGTATCTTGGCTGACCCCAAGTGCAGCTCGGCCCCATTTCTATCCAAAACACAGTCCTCTGTACAATTAAAATCCCCAATGCATGACGATTTCATTATTAATGAATTCTTCCAAAACCCACCTAAATAATTCAAAAAATCCACCCTGGCAGTGCCGTTATTGGGGGCTGTGGAAGGCGCTATATAGCGCCCGACCCGACACAGACTGAGGCAGAGGCACGTGCTTAAATAAAACACACTTTTATTTTTCTTCAGCCGTGGGGCACGCCTTCCCCGTGTCCCACAGGCCCAACACGGTCCCAAAAGCACTTAAATATAGCACACCAAACAACACTTTCCTTCCACTTTGGCACCACCACTCCTCCCAGGCAACCTCGTCCTCTTCCTCCCGATTCTGGCTCTCGAGTGGTGGTGGCTGGCCTTTTTTATACCCCACCCGGAAGCATTCCAGGTACTTGATCACCTGGCCCTAATTGCATTTCTGGGTGGGGCTGAAGATTTGACCAGCCAGGCTGCAGGCTCCATGCAGCTCCCCCTGGCGGCCATCCGAGCCCCCAACCAGGCTGTGGAGGACTCCATCTCCCATGGAGCCATGCGCCAGGCTGGGGAATCATCGTCTGCCAGGGAGGCTGCCACCAAGCGTCCCGGGTGAGGTATTGAGCTGTCCATGGTAGCCCCCCCGGAACAGATGCAGTAGGGGTGTCCCTGCCGGGCATGGTACCCGGCTGTCCATTACAGGGCATAAACATTAATAAAAACCAACGAGTGGGGGCAATCCTCTGCCTGCACAACTAACAGTCTGCCAGCCATAACCTCAGTCACCTTTGTGATTTTTAACAAGGAGGTTTTACTAATCAGCACCGCCACCCCCGCGCTCACACTGGTACCATGACTGAAAAAGCCCGTCCCTGCACCCAGGTGGCCTGACTCTCCAGATCTGAGTGGGTCTCTTGTAGGAAACCCACATCTAAGTGCTTTTGTCGTAAAAAATCACAGACCAAGTTCCTCTTTAAATTGCCTCGACAGCCATTCACATTTAGGGTACCCACATGTAACTCAGCCATAGTTACACAACACAAAACACACCAGAAAACCAAGAGATTCACTTGCTTGACTGCACCATCCATCAGGACTTATTTTCAAGAATCTTGCGCACTCTGCTCATTACATTTTTCAACCTGGTGGTCTCCTTTTGGTCCAACCCTAAATTAGCTGCATAGCGCTTTATATTTTTTGCTGAGCTCAAAAAGAGTTCATTTTCCGGAAAATAGTCTTGTACTTGAACACCCCTCTTTCCCTCTAAATATTCCAAGAACTTCCTGATACTCTTTGTACTGTATCCCCCTTTAGGCTCCAAACCAAACACTGAGAAGGTGTTGCCAGAAATGTCAGAGTCATTCTCTCCTTCCTGCAATATCCCTCTTTTTAACTGACACAATTTGTTTTTTGGACAGATTGTCCGACATTAAAATCTTCTTTGCACCCGTGGTGGACTCCACTGCTTTTCTTTTCCTAGTGGTTATTTGTGACTCCACACTCACATCCATCATGTCTGCCTCACTCACTGCTGCTCTCTTTACAATGTTTATTTCCTTCTTGCTGCTGCTGCTGCTTGCTTTTTTGTTTAGTGGCCAGGCCCAACTCAAGATTGCCCCCATTGATATCAACATTGGGCTTGTCTGAGTTTGTCTCATTATTGGTGGGCAGTGTTGCACCACTTGGAGACGGATCATCTCCTGCTGTATCATTGCAGCTCCCTTCATCCTGAAGCAGGGGGACATTCTCATCACTGCAGACCTCTGCAGCCTGACGAGTGGGGGCCTCCTCAGTCTCAGCTGTGCGCCCTTCTTTAAGGACGGAGGCTCCTTCACCAGGGACACTGGGCTCATCTCATGGGCACAGGTGTATCACCAGCTTCAGCCAGAACACCTTCATTATTTTTGTCCTGCTCTTTTTTAGAGTCAATTGCAGCATTAACTTCGTCAGCAGGCTCCATTTGCTCCTCAGTTTCCTTCTCATCTAATTCACTCTCACTATCAGTCAGCTCATCTTCTTCAAACTCCTCCTCCTCCTCTTCAGTCTCTGGCTCACTCTCTCTACTTTCTTCATCACTTAAATAAACATTCTCTCTTTTACAGTCAATCGCTTTATGGCCTGCTCTACCACAATTGAAACATTTCATCGATTCCGCACCACGTAATCCACACCCTCCACTTGGAAGTTTAAGGCCACGTTAAGTTCATCATTCGCATTATTTAAAATCATATAAAGCTGTTGTCTGAAAGACATGACATGCTTTAAATCAGGGGATCTGCAGCCCAGTGGAATCATGCTAATTGCAGACATCACTTTACCATACCTGCGCAGTTCACACTGCAAGATTTTATTACTCAATAATAAATAATAATAATTCATTACATTTATATAGCGCTTTTCTCAGTACTCAAAGCGCTATCCACACAGGGAGGAACCGGGAAGTGAACCCACAATTTTCCACAGTCTCCTTACTGCAAAGCAGCAGCACTACCACTGAGCCACCTGTGAGGATGGCCACCTGAAAGGATGCACATTAGAAACAATAACCTTACGGGCAGGAGTCGACAGCGGCAACACCGTGATCAGCGCGCCATTAAGCACAACACCCTGCTCGACCAGTCAGGGCACCAGCACTTCATCGTCCAGGAAAATCAGCACCGCTTTATTCATACGTGAGGCCGACCAGACATTCTTACACCCCACCACCCTACCAGCCTCCATAACGCAGGCCTCCACCAAGACTGCTGGATCAACAAGCAACCTTACAGCTTGTCTTCTGGAAAGATTTGAAAAACTGTGTGGAGATAAGCCATCTCGTATAATTTTAGATGCCGCCATAGCGGCCTCTTTAAAAACACAAACAGTATTCGTAAAACTAAAAACAAACAAACAAAAAAAGAAAAGAGAGATACAACACGCACCAGCTGTCGATGACACGCTCACCCCAGAGCCAAACAGATAGATAGATAGATAGATAGATAGATAGATAGATAGATAGATAGATAGATAGATAGATAGATAGATAGATAGATAGATAGATAGATAGATAGATAGATAGATAGATAGATAGATAGATAGATAGATAGATAGATAGATAGATAGTGTCACAGGAGGCTGGGGGACAGACCCAGCCGGGATGCATGGAAGGCCCGGGAGGTGGCTTATACGTCACCCGGGCCACAAGGGGACAACTGCCCTGCAGCTTGAGGAGACCACGGGAAAGGAGCAAGGAGACTCAAGCCCACTGGGGCCCGTGGCCACCGCCAGGGGGTGCCCCGAGCCTCATGGAGCCTGGAAGACAGGCACTTCTGCCACACCTGGGAAGGTGGAGGAAGATCCTTCCAGGGATACCCAGAGTGCTTCCGGGTCCAAGGGCAGCACTTCTGCCACACCAGGAAGTGCTGCCGGAAGAGTGTCATCAGGCACCTGGAGCACATCTGGGTGAGAATAAAAGGGGCCGCCTCCCTACAATCAGGGAGCTGGAGTTGGGAGTGGGAGCAGGACGAAACTCCCGTGAAGAGAGGAAAGGTGGCCCACGGACAGTGAAAGGCCCAAGGAAGTGTTGTGGTGCAGTAGCACTGAGCTGTGTGTGGGACACTTGTTTAAATAAAAGTGTGTGTGATTATGAAGAGTTGGTGTTCATGTGGTTGTGTCCAGGCTGAACCCCTCACAATAGATAGATAGATAGATAGATAGATAGATAGATAGATAGATAGATAGATAGATAGATAGATAGATAGATAGATAGATAGATAGATAGATAGATAGATAGATAGATAGATAGATAGATAGATAGATAGATAGATAGATAGATAGATAGATAGATGATTTGGATTTATGTAACGCTGTTGATCTCATTAGCTCATTGAGGAATTATGTAGCTGGCCTGCAAGATGATTTTGACAACTTTTTGAGTGGTACAAAGAACATGTCACCAACTGTGTTCCAACACTACAAAGTGGACACACAGAGGCAAAGAAAAAGGACAAAACAAGCAGATGAATCCACTGAACCTGACTGTGAGCGATGAGGCCGAGACAAATTCAAAACAACAGTTTTTATCACCATCATAGACCGACTCGTTGCCGAACTGGATCGGAAGTATCACTCCTACAAGACACTGATCAGATGTTTGGATTTTTGAACAATATTCCCTCCTTCTCTGTAGAAGATCTTCGAACTGGAGTGGCTAATCTTCAGAAGAAATATGTGGGTGATCTGGAAGGAGATTTTGTGGAAGAAATTGGACAATTCAGAGAATTTATTAAAGAAAACAAGGACAACTCAGCAAGGTCACTGCTGCAAATTATACGAGGAAGAAAATTACAGTCAGTTTTTCCAAATGTTAATATAGCACTCCAGATATTTATGACTTTTCCTGTAACGGATTCTAGCGTGGAGCGTTCATTTTTGAAACTGGGACTAGTTTAAAACAGACTGAATCACCTGTCTCTGATGTCCATTGAAAGTGATATTTTGCACCAACTGGATTTTACCAGCCTCATCAAGGACTTCTCTTTCAGGAAAACAAGGAAGAAAATCTTCTAAAGGTAGGAAAATGTATATTTGGCGTATGATTGTGATGCTGTTGTGTTATTACTTTGTGTTACTGTATTGTATTTTTATTGGTCTTGTTTTATTTGACATGTGTGATTTTGCCTCAGTAATACAGTGTGGCCTGTAAACTACTGCCGTTATTGCACCTGTTGGTTTAGAAAACTAAAAGCAGTTATTAACTTGCAGATCCAATGTTAATGCCTTTTATACAATACACAATACAATTTATTTTTTTTGTATAGCCCAAAATCACACAAGAAGTGCTGCAATGGGCTTTAACAGGCCCTGCCTCTTAACAACCCCCCAGCCTTGACTCTCTAAGAAGACAAGAAAAAACTCCCCAAGGGAAAAAATGGAAGAAACCCCAGGAAAGGCAGTTCAAAGAGAGACCCCTTTCCAGGTAGGCTGGGCATGCAGTGGGTGTCAAAAAGAAGGGGGTCAATACAATACAATACACAGAACAGAACAAATCCTCAATACAGTATAAAAAGTAAAATTTTAGAAGTACGGAGTAGAATTTAACAGTAGATGATATCACATAATAGGATTTGGATTTGTTCAGAGTCCTGGAGACCTCATACATCAAGCTGCCTCCCCCATTTGGCCATTCTACAGCTGAAATAGCGCCAATCCAATGAAAGGACCCCTCTTTCCCATGATTCCTGCGATCCTCCATCAGAGATGACTTTACCTTAGGCAGGCAAAACAACTTGACAGGTTGGCCGTGGCACCAAGTGCCACATTTGAGTACCAAGAAGAGAAACAGAACAGGTGAGGGTTAGTATCAAATTCTAACTATCATGTTACTTATGTTTTAGTGCTAATGACTAACAACAGAGATGCAGTCTGTACAGTTAATCAGCAGCTCTAGTCAGGGTGTGCTAAACTGAAGTTGTCAGATTTGAATTCTGAGACCGAATGGGCATCCCTTATAGTAGCAGGCAGACCATTCCACAGTTTAGGGACCCTGTAACTATAAGCTCAACCTCCCACTGTTATTTTATTAATCCTTGAAATCATAAGCAGACCAGCATCTTGAGATCTTAACTCTTTGAGGACTGAATATTTTTTGGGCTGTCTTCATGCAGGCGCCAGCCGCCAGAGCTAAAGGAGGATCTGATAAGAGAACGCAGTGAATGCACAAAGCAAAATGCTCCGCAGACAACATTTTGCGTATTATTGCTGAATCGTACTCAAACGTACCACACTTTTGATACAAGTGATCTGGAGATCAAAAACGACAGTGATGTACTAGCATCCTGCTGACCGGTCCCTAGCTGATCGTTGTGCTGAACGCTTTTGTGTAGCAACCGGCAGCTGCACAAAGATACTACTGTACGTCATTATATGTCGACACAGGCCTCAAAAGAGTTAATGTGCGCTCTGGTTTGTAAGTCATGATAAGTTCAGACAAGTAAGCCAGCTTTTATCTGTGGAGATGCTATTTATAGTAAAGGCTGTCAAGGTATTTCTGCGGATGTTTGTTTATGCTAGTGCACCCCGAGTGGGTGCATTTCAGCTATGTAATATTTCCAGCTTGCTATTACACATGGCATTAAATATTTTTTTTTTGGTAAAGCATTATGAGTAAGTGGGCCTGTCTATATCCTTTGCAACAGGGGGCCCACACAAAGAGTAGCCTAGGGGCCCATGACCACCTTAATTTGCCTCTGCTGGTCTGGCATGGAATTACTCTCGTTCAGGCCCTTTAGCTGCCTCCCATGCGCATGTGTGTGACATGTAGTTTAAGTTACTTTTCTTAAATTTAAATTTTAAGAAGATGTGTCATTTGCCCAGGGGTGTCCAAAATTTTGCACAGAACCATTTTTAATTACATTGCTGATATTTTTTCATGGAGACCCCCAGGTGACATGAGGTGTCATGGTGAGCTACATCTGACACCCACCCACTCCCCCCAGTCCCGAAGACTGCCATGCTGCATTGTGTCAGCAGCTCCCCTCATAATGGGTGGCTGGTGAATAGCAGTTCATCTTAGCACACAGGGGTCTACCATCAGAGTAAGGATGTCTCCTGGACTCCTTTCTTCAGGTTCAGTCTCAATCCCCCCCCCCCCCCCCCCCAGGATCCTGCCAATGTGGAGGTGTGTACGATTTTTCACTCCGTCAGGTCCATCACGATCCTGACTCAGGGATTAATTAGGCACAGCTTCTCCAGACCACGGGGTGCAACGTGAGTCTGAAACAATTCAAGCCGTTAACTATCGATGGCAGCGGGGAAACATGAACTGCAAGCAATCTGAGTCAAGCTTAAAGACACCGCAGGCTGATGGCGGGCGCATGTGCTCACAAGACCCCAGCAACGCCGCATCCACAGCCTCCGCAGGGATTTGGTGGAGAGCAGCCACGGCTTTGCCCCGACACAACTCTTAACTCTGGCACCTTTTCATATTAGTGCTTCACCCAGCTTGGATGGTTTCTATGGCACCCATAATTTAGCTGTAGCTCCACCAATAAGAGCTCTAATGGGGAAAAAAATCACCGTCAGTGTGGCTTCACGCTAACAGGAAAGCGGCCATATATCTTATTGAAAGCCATTAGGGACATTTCCATTCATCTTAATGGGTAACTGGAAGGAGACAAGGGGAGTGGGGGGGTGGGGGCTGCAGCCCCAGGGGTAATTCACTATTGACTGATGGGCATTCAAAGGGGCAGGATATAAGATGGAAGGCACCAGGTGAGCCAACAATGGTGAGTCCACAGATAAGAGTGGACATGCTGTACAGCATAGCAGGTGAGTAAGAGGGGGCGTAAGGCGAAGTAGGGGGGCTGCAAAGGGCTGCAGTGAGGAGATAACCAGGAAAGGAAAAGATGGAAGGAACAGAAAAGATGTTGGATTAGAATTTAATGAATTATTTAATACCATTAGACAGATAGCAGTGAAAGGTACTATATAATCTATAGATAAATCAATGGGAAAAGTACAAAAGATATAAAAGGTATTAGAGAATGTATAGATATGAGAGACACCAAAGGGAGATGAAAGACACTATAAAATCTACAGAGAAATATAAAAGGCTTTAGATAATCAGTAGATATTAAAAACAGTACAGAGAGACATATAAATGGTACTATACATCTGAAGATAGATAGATAGATAGATAGATAGATAGATAGATAGATAGATAGATAGATAGATAGATAGATAGATAGATAGATAGATAGATAGATAGATAGATAGATAGATAGATAGATAGATAGATAGATATGAACAGTGCTATAAACTCTACTAGATTTTATTCTTTTGTGTTATGGTTTTGTTTACTTTTTTCTTCTCTCTTGATCGTGTGAAATATTTTTTCACATAAATTGTAGCTCTCAGTTCCACTTGAAGCCAGACATCTGTTGAGGCACTTGTGCCATATGTCTTAATTTGGCCTTAATCTGAAAATTTAATTGAAATAAAAAATGTTTTTTTCCTTCTCTTTTTTCCCTTCTGGCTTTAATGGTGATTTAGTCTTTAATCTCTTTCTCATTTATTCATTTTCTTCTATTTAACTCTTTCTTTTCCCTGATCCTTTCTTCCTGCCTTTCCAATATCCTGACCTCTCTGTTGATGAGGGAGGCCGGGAAAGAAAGATGACAAAGACTCATCTCCTTGGGGACCCTCCTGTCACCTCCCTGGCTCTCCAGGCCCACTCGTTGTGCTGTCATGCAGAGTTTGTTGTATTTTTTTTTTGTAAGAGGGCGGCTTGGCACACATCTCTGGATCATCATATTTCACATTGGAGTTGAACTTGACCAACAGACAAGATGACCTTAGACGTTATTCTTATAAAACTCCTGAATGGTAGAAATCCTGGTGCATCAGTGAACGCGGTGGCGGTATTGATCAGGAGCACTTACTGGAAACTGAAGCTTAAGTCATCTCTGGCTGAGAGGAGAAAGGGGCTTGAGGGGGTTGGGAATTTGAAGTATCATTACTGTGCATCTTTTAATTTCTAAAAAAGCTTTGTAGATAGATAGATAGATAGATAGATAGATAGATAGATAGATAGATAGATAGATAGATAGATAGATAGATAGATAGATAGATAGATAGATAGATAGATAGATAGAGTGCATCCAGAAAGTCTTCACTGCACATCACTTTTTCCACATTTTGTTATGTTACAGCCTTATTCCAAAATGGATTAAATTCATTTTTTTCCTCAGAATTCTACACACAACACCCCATAATGACAACGTGAAAAAAGTTTACTTGAGGTTTTTGCAAATTTATTAAAAATAAAAAATTGAGAAAGCACATGTACATAAGTATTCACAGCCTTTGCCATGAAGTTCGAAATTGAGCTCAGGTGCATCCTGTTTCCCCTGATCATCCTTGAGATGTTTCTGCATCTTCATTGGAGTCCACCTGTGGTAAATTCAGTTGACTGGACATGATTTGGAAAGGCACACACCAGTCTATATGAGGTCCCACAGTTGACAGTTCATGTCAGAGCACAAACCAAGCGTGAAGTCAAAGGAATTGTCTGTAGACCTCCGAGACAGGATTGTCTCGAGGCACAAATCTGGGGAAGGTTACAGAAACATTTCTGCTGCTTTGAAGGTCCCAATGAGCACAGTGGCCTCCATCATCCGTAAGTGGAAGAAGTTCGAAACCACCAGGAGTCTTCCTAGAGCTGGCTGGCCATCTAAACTGAGCGATCGGGGGAGAAGGGCCTTAGTCAGAGAGGTGACCAAGAACCCGATGGTCACTCTGTCAGAGCTCCAGAGGTCCTCTGTGGAGAGAGGAGAACCTTCCAGAAGGACAACCATCTCTGCAGCAATCCACCAATCAGGCCTGTATGGTAGAGTGGCCAGACGGAAGGCACTCCTTAGTAAAAGGCACATGGCAGCCTACCTGGAGTTAGAAAAAGGCACCTGAAGGACTCTCAGACCATGAGAAAGAAAATTCTCTGGTCTGAAGAGACAAAGATTGAACTCTTTGGCGCGAATGCCAGGCGTCACGTTTGGAGGAAACCTGGCACCGCACATCACCAGGCCAATACCATCCCTACAGTGAGGCATGGTGGTGGCAGCATCATGCTGTGGGGATGTTTTTCAGTGGCAGGGACTGGGAGACTAGTCAGGATAAAGGGAAAGATGACTGCAGCAACATCCTGGATGAAAACCTGCTCCAGAGCGCTCTTGACCTCAGACTGGGGCGACGGTTCATCTTTCAGCAGGACAACAACCCTAAGCACATGGCCAAGATATCAAAGGAGTGGCTTCAGGACAACTCTGTGAATGTCCTTGAGTGGCCCAGCCAGAGCCCAGACTTGAATCCGATTGAACATCTCTGGAGAGATCGTAAAACGGCTGTGCACCGACGCTTCCCATCCAACCTGATGGAGCTTGAGAGGTGCTGCAAAGAGGAATGGGCGAAACTGGCCAAGGATAGGTGTGCCAAGCTTGTGGCATCATATTCAAAAAGACTTGAGGCTGGAATTGCTGCCAAAGGTGCATCGACAAAGTATTGAGCAAAGGCTGTGAATACTTATGGACATGGGATTTCTCAGTTTTTTTATTTTTAATAAATTTGCAAAAACCTCAAGTAAACTTGTCATTATAGGGTGTTGTGTGTAGAATTCTGAGGAAAAAAAATGAATTTAATCCATTTTGGAATAAGGCTGTAACATAACAAAATGTGGAAAAAGTGATGCACTGTGAATACTTTCTGGATGCACTGTAGATAGATAGATAGATAGATAGATAGATAGATAGATAGATAGATAGATAGATAGATAGATAGATAGATAGATAGATAGATAGATAGATAGATAGATAGATAGATATGAAAGGCACTATATAATAGATAGATAGATACATTGTTAAAGGAATAATAATAGGAAAAAATAAACTTAAAGGAGATTATCCAAATGAGAGACATCTCAAAACCACCGCCACAATAGCCAGAAAATGGATGGATGGATGGATGGACAGACGGATGGACAGAATGGCAACCTCCAGCTGGCTTTAGCCTTGGGCTCTTTTCTGACCAGATGGACAGGTGCACTAATGCTCTCCTTAGGACAGTCCCCAAGCTTGAGCTTTTTGCGATTAAGTCACATTAGCACCCCCTTATGTTCAGCTTCAGCCTTGCGCCCTTTGAACGCTGATGCCAGAATGATGGAGGCTCAATTTTCAACCAGGACCAAAAGAGTGGACTATTCCAACGTACTTCCAAGCCTCTTTATGGTGACATTACAAGCAGAATAATGATAATGGAAAAAAGAAAGTGTCCCCATGGCCTGAAATGATGAATAGGATAGTGAGAAGTTCACACACTTCAAGAAGAGGATTCTACAGCTATCATGCTAAACTGACAGAGAACTGACAGGGAGTGTCCATCATACAATGTCCAGGTGTCTACTTACACAACATTTTTTGGTCACTTCCAGGGTCAGAGGGCTGTGTGAGAAAATCTTGAGTCACATTGCTTTTAGCTGAGTCCTCCTCAGATCGGACCTTCACTTGCTCTTCATGGATATCTGGATTGACTACAGAGGACATGGCCTTTTTGGAAGACGGGGATGACTTTATTAAAAGATGGATTCACAGTAATGAGATTTGCAAGATAAAGAGACAAAGCCCACAGTAAATTTGTTAAGATAAAGACACAAACTCAGAGACAAGAACATACGATAAGTGGGCATGTGAGACCAAATGTCAAGGACAGAAGTCCACTTAAATGAGCCAACAGATCTCTTTCATAAGAAAGCAAGAAGACTACATGGTTGGGGGTACCCAAAATGACCATGAGTGGGCAAGTCTGAAAGTGTTTTTAGATGCAAAAGGTACACTGGAGGTGTGTCCAGAAACACATGAAGGGGTGAAATGCACACAGGAGACACGTTCAGAGGAACACCAAAGGACGAGTTAAAGCATGTGGCCAGGGGCAAAGTGCATTGTGGGCCTCTGTAGAACAGACTTACAATATCCATTCTTTTTCTACGACTAGAACACCAGTCCTGGCTTGAAAGACAAGGCCATACATGCTTAACGTCACCTAAAAAATTCTCAGTTTGCCTGATGAGGCCCCTTTGTGGAAAGAAGGCTCTGCACCTTATATGCTAAGACGATCAAATATCAATTGATAAATCAATGAAAGTCTAAAATAAGATTTTCAATTTCTCTGTTTTGGTTCAGACTTGACAGAAGACGTACTTCCACAAATTGAAATAAACAAACCAATACAATTTATTAGATGACATAAGGTTAATAGACGATGAATATATGCAATGTAAAATGATACAAGGAACAGTTGGGGTACCAACTCAGTAAACCCATTTAATTTGAAGGGTTTGTGGAAAATAAACACACAATTGCAGAGGTGTCTTGCAGACACAAGTACATCTTGCCTGAAGAAGGGGCCTGAGTTGCCTTGAAAGCTGGCATATTGTAATCTTTTTAGTTAGCCAATAAAAGGCGTCATTTTGCTTAACTTCTCACCACATCGACACGGTACAACACCCTAATACTACAGACACAAGTCAAAAACAGATCCAAAGTAGGAGACTGGTTTTCCTGGTTTTGAAATTAGATGTGAGGAAGGGGCGGGTCCAGAAGATGACATCAAAGATGGAAGGGCTGTCAATCACTCAGTCTGCAGAGGGAGAAACTGAGAAAGGATCGGAAAGCTATTGCCAACTATTTGCTCGGCAGGGAACTACATTCACTAGAGCTCTTAATCTGCCTCCTCTACACATGTGCATGACAGCAGCTATATACAGTATATCCTCTTTAATAAAATCCCTTTGTGCGTCCAGGTGTCCGTGTGTGTGTGTCTTCTGGTGCAGTGCGCATGCACGGGGCTTCTGGTGAAATGCGCATGCGCGATATTGCTGTCAGAGAAAGTTAGAGGCCTTTTACGGAAATGCAAACCAGTATTACTGCGAGAGGAAATTAAAGGTACACAATACAGTGACGCATATTACAGCCACATACAAGCCAGTATTACTGTCAGAGGAGATTAAAGGCATATTACCGACGCGCACGCCTGTATTACCACCAGAGAAAATTAAAGGTATATTACGGACATACAAGCCAGTGGACGTACAAGACAGTATTACTGTCACAGAAAATTAAAGACACACAATACACGGCGGCAGCCCACGAAGAACGGTCAGCTCAGCAAGTAAACATCAACAAAAGAAAGGCTGAAAGAAAGAAAAATACGACCAACAAAAAGAATGAGATCAAAGTCCCTTGCCATTTAATATAGACTGTTCCTACTAATGTTTATGCACTGCTGTTCTAGCGCCCATTATTGTAACAGGCTAAATGACTAGTATATATATATATATATATATATATATATATATATATACTAGGGGATTCCCCTCTGCTCGCCTTCGCTCGCCAGCCACTTCATGTCTCTACCGCTCATGTTGTGGAGAGGGTGTATGAATGCCACCCAAGGAGACATGGTCGCTCCTCATAACCCCTTCTTAAACGGCAATACAATGGGAAACAAAGTTTTTTTTTACCTCCTCTTTGCTTGATCAGCTGCTGGTTTGCTGCTGCTGCTGTGCCACATGATCTGCATCTCGCACGGCGCTTCGAATATTTAAAAGCCTGTACAGCAGCTGTCCTACTCTTTGACTTTTATTTCCGGCCTCGGCCGTGGTTAAATCTCTTGGCACAAAGTCTCGTCTCGCGGGATGTGAGTTCTTAATATTTTAGTTTATAATTTGAAAACGGAATAAGAATCTGAAAATCTAACACATTAAAGTTCGATAAATTCTGAAAACATAGATACCAAACATATATATGTAGGTTTTAAAATAAGCCCGATTTAAAGTGTGACAAAAAAAGGGACATTAAAAATGTCATCATTGCACTTCCAGGCTTAGGATTTTATATATATATATATAGAGTAGATATAAGTATAGATTTATATAGATGAAAGACAATAACAAACAACACAACAAAAAATTCCAAAAGCTTATTTGACTTTTTGTACCCTATAGAAAAAGGCACATAACTTATGAATTCTATCTTTCAGCATAGCCAGATGTTTTTCTTTCTTTTCTTATAGGAAAAGGCACTGTGGATGGGTGAATAATTGCAGGTAGAGTCCCAAAAGGGTAACAATGGGGTCGCCCCTTTCAATTCTCAAATAAAACAACTCAAAAATCAGTGCTCGAGGGTACAAAAATAGAAATAAAACAAAGCAGCCTTCATGGACTTGAGAAAAGGTTTTGACTCTTGAGAGCAGGTCTGTCACTGGAAAGCTCCATCCTTTCGTCAAATCCTGGTCCAAATGAAATGTTGCCATCAGGAGGCATCGGACCTTTATAGCCCTGTGGCTGGAAGGGGCGGGGTTAATTTCCCTAAAGGGGTGTGTTCTTGCTGCTGCAGAGGAGGACAAACAGTGCCCCTCTCAACCCGATGAGTATTGCATACCTGTGATGAGCCAGGAATGTGTTTCTCTGAAGTGCATGTGTGACAGCACATAACTTATGAATTATGGTCTTTCAACTCATTTCTTTAAGATGGATAGGTTTTTTAGCTAGTTATTAAGCTTCTTGTGTACGCATGGTGACATTAATTTGCTTACAGCTAGTCCATGCTGGGTTATCGCTGCCCACACAGAGTTCTCTGGGCGTGTGTGAGGTGCTGCTCTTACTGGATTTAGGATGAAATGTGAGAACTTCTTCAGAAGCGTATTACCTTTCAGATACAGAGACACCAATACCATAATACATTAGTTGACTTTGACCTAACTATTAAATTACAATTAATACTTCTCAGAATAAAGCGATGCTTTGTTCCTTTCCTGGTTGGCTTTCTCTACTGCAGTTTTCTTCTTCAAGGTTTTCACACACACAGTGTCCTCAGTTGCTAGCAAAGCTACACCTTCTGAGCAACTGGTGATCAGTCAACTGCCATTTTCAGCAAGACAAATATCTGGCCTCTCGTGTACGGTATTCCTCTGCTCAGGCACTTGCTATCTTAGTAAGGTTTGGTCTAATGGCACCCTTTCTTTATACTTGTTAAAAATAATGTTACATTAGCTCTTGAAGCTTGACAACCTTGGGTTGGGGACAACCATCTGCAGATGGATTTTCTCTTTCCTGACAAACAGGCCCCAGGTGGTCAGAGTCGGCAAACACACGTCCTCATCACTCATTTTAAACACAGGAGCGCCGCAGGGCTGTGTGCTTAGCCCCCTCTTGTATTCCTTGTTCACCCACGACTGTGTTGCAAAACACGGCACAAACACCATCATCAAGTTTGCAGACGACACAACCATCATAGGCCTTATCACTGACAACGATGAGACGGCCTACAGAGAGGAGGTACTGGCATTGAGTAATTGGTGCCTGGATAACAACTTGTCTCTTAACGTCAGCAAAACCAAGGAGATGATCGTGGACTATCGGAAACAACAAGGCAGAGAACACCAGGCAATCTACATCAGCGGCGTAGAAGTTGAAAGGGTTAACAGATTCAAGTTCCTCAGAGTAAACATCACCGAGGATCTCTCGTGGACCCTTCACATAGACACTGTGGTTAAGAAAGCTCGCCAGCGGCTCTACTTCCTGAGGAGGCTGAGGAAGTTTGGCATGAATGCCAACATCACCTCAAACTTTTACAGGAGTGTGGTCGAGAGTCTGCTGACGGGCTGCATTACCATCTGGTATGGGAGCTGCTCTGCCAGCAGCCGGAAATCACTACAGAGAGTGGTGAAGGCAGCAGAGCACATCACGGGCAAGAGTCTTCCTGCCATTGAAGACATTTACCTCCATCGGTGCCTGTGTAAGACAAGCAGCATCATAAAGGACCACAGCCATCCAGCACACCAGCTGTTCTCCTTGTTACCGTCTGGCAGATGATACAGGAGTCTGGCTGCTCGGACTACAAGACTTAAGAACAGTTTTTACCACCAGGCCATTCGACTCCTCAACAGCAACACCTGAACACTTACACACACTTACATTACATCTACATTGCACTACTCACACACAAACTGTACCTGCACACACTCAGAATACTGACTGGAACATGCATCTGCACTTTATGGAATATAC
Source organism: Erpetoichthys calabaricus (assembly GCF_900747795.2). Taxonomy (NCBI): domain Eukaryota; kingdom Metazoa; phylum Chordata; class Cladistia; order Polypteriformes; family Polypteridae; genus Erpetoichthys; species Erpetoichthys calabaricus. The sequence goes on along the minus strand of NC_041396.2, from coordinate 293,103,998 downwards.
ATCTGTACTTATAAAACATTATCTGTGCAATAACTGTCATTTGTACTTGCTGCTCATCCAACTCATATTGCTCTATAACTTCTTTTATATGTACACATTTTATTTTATATGGCTTGTCTATTTTTAACTTGTAAATTTTTTTTTTTTTTTAATTATTTTTAAATTATTTTTTTTTAGCTTTATTGGATCTAGGCTGAGTGACTTGTTTTTCTCGTCATACACATTTCATTGTATGTTGACCCTGTGTTAACCTATATATGACAAATAAACCTAAACCTAAACCTTGAATTCCATGTAATAGCGATTTTTCCATAACCAACGCTGATGGTGGTTTGCAAATATATACTGTATATATATATATATATATATATATATATATATATATATATATATATATACACCGGGGAAAATAAGTATTGAACGCGTCAACATTTTTTTCTCAGTAAATCTATTTCCAATGGGGCAATTGACATGAAATTTTCACCAGATGTCGGTAACAACCCAAGTAATCCACACATATAAAGAAATCAAAACAAATAAGTCCATAAATTAAGTTATATGTAATAAAGTGGAATGCCACAGGAAATAAGTATTGAACACTTGAAGAAAGGGGGAAGCAAAGAGGCCTGGAAAGCACAGAAACCACCCGACATCTGTTAGTATTTAGAAAGCAATCTTGCTAGCCCCCCGTCGGTGCAAATGAATATCAGCTGGTTTAGTCCTAACTGATGGCTTATAAAAAGGTTTCTCATTCCTGAAGTGTCACACAAGAAGCTTCTCATGATGGGTAAAAGCAGAGAGCTCTCTCAAGACCTTCACAACCTTACTGATGGCACTAGTGACAGACGGATTACTGAACTTCTGAATGTTCCCGTGAGCCCCGTTAATCCGGAAGTGGACAGAACATCATATCACCATAAACCGGCTGTGACCAGGTGCTCCTCGAAAAATTTCTGACAGAGGAGTTAAAAGAATAATCAGAAGAGTCGTTCAAGAGCCGAGGACCACTGGCCAAGAACTTCAGAAAGACCAGGAATTAGCAGGTCCAGTAAGTGATGCACTCCACCGCCATGACCTCTATGCACGCTCACCACACAAGACTCCACCGCTGAAGAAAAAGCATGTTGAAGCTCATTGAAAACATTCAGACAAGCCAAAGAAATACTGAATAGAGAATAGAGTCTGATCAGAGGAGAGCAAAACTGAACTCTGTGGATGTCATTGCACACACACCATGTCTGGAGGAGGAGAAATGGCACTGCACATCACCCCAAAAACACCACACAATACTGGCAGACTTCATAGAATTGAAGGAGGGATGAATGGAGACATGTAGCGGGACATTCCTGATAAGAATCTGCTGCCATCTACCAGGATGCTGAAGATGAAACGAGGGGGGACATTTCAGCAACACAAAGACCCCAAATACACAGCCAAGGAAACTCTCAGTTGGTTTCAGAGAATAAAGAAAATAAAGAAGCTGCTAGAATGGCCGAGTCAATCACCTGACTGGAATCACATTGAAAAACTATGGAAAGAACTGAAGATCAGAGTTCATAGAAGAGACCCCCGGGACCTTCAAGATTTGAAGACAGTCGGTGCGGAAGAATAGGCCGAAATCACAACTGAGCAATGCATGCGACTCGTTTCTTTTTCCAGGAGGCGTCTTGAAGCTCTCATTACTAACAAAGGCTTTTCTACTAAGTAAGTGTGTTCAATACTTACTCCCTGTGTCATTCCGCTTTATTACACATAACTTCATTTATGGACTTATTTGTTTTGATTTCTTTGGATGTGTGGATTACTTGGGTTGTTACCAACATCTGGTGAAAATTTCATGTGAACAGCCCCATTAGAAATAAATATATACTATATATATATATATATATATATATATATATATATATATATATATATATATATATATATATACAGTAGACCCCCACGAAGTCACGGTGCAGGGTTCCCAGACTCAGTCGTTCACGGATTTTTCCTTAGAACTATTAATTGTTAGCGGAAAGCACAAATATCCTCCGCAATTTTTTATGCCTTTTTTCGTGCCAATACTGTGCTGTAGGGAGAACAGGAAGCAACCGCTGAGGGAAACGCAGTTTGGGATGGTGAAAGTAGCCAATCCGAGAGCGTTATTCATTTCTCCTTGCTGCTGATTGATTGCTGCCCTGTGACGCATCTCCAGCTGAGTGTCCTTGTGTTTTCCATTTTGTTATTGTATTCACTTTTTTATTCTTAAACGCACAAGATGTCGCCGAAACGCCCTTCACTTTCTAAGGCTTCTGGCACTGAGCGTAAGTGCCAGAAGAAGTTTAAGACACTCCAGGAGAAGGTTGAACTACTGGATTTGCTCCGGGAACTAAAATGCTGCAGTAGTCGACCACTATGGCATTAATGAAAGCACCGCATGCTACATAAAGAAGAACGAAGCAGCGATCTGGAGTACCATATCTGTACGTTTCTGTAATAGTGCCAAAAAGGTAACGATCGTAAGGAATAAAAATATCATCAGGATGGAATCTGCCTTGGCACTGTGGATCACCGACTGCAGGAAGAAGAACATCCCCTTGGACTTTAACATCATCCGTGAGAAAGCACGGAAATTGTAGCAGCAGTTCACTACAGGAGGCAATGTAGCAACTTCCCATTACAATGTTCCTGAAACCTATAAAGAAAAGCCAGCACAAAACCCCACCAGAAGAAGACCCGTCCAAAAATACGACTCCTCCTGAAGCACCTGAAGAAGAGGCGCCACCTAAGGAGTTTTAAATCTTCTGCATCATACTGCACAGCTACTTCATCATCATCATCAATATCATTCATCACTGGTGAGTACCCGTACATTTTACTGTATTTTAATTAAATGAAATTATTATGTATTTACTCTACTTATAACAAAAAAAATGACAGCGCATCCCAAAGAAAACGGGCTTGCATGAATTATAGTACGCATAGCGGTAACAGCGGTATTTTACATTCTAGCACCGCAGGAGACATAGCAGTACAGTATATGAGTTTACCTTTACTTTCTGTTTTTAGGTAATGTATTAAGGTAATTTTTTAGGTGATATATTAATGTATTAAGCTGTGTTTGCAACGAAATTAAAGTGCTTTGTGGGCATACTGTATTTAGGGTTTAAATTATAAAAATAGGCATTTAAAAGGCATTCTTTAACCACATCCAAAAGTCACGGTTTTCACAATTTGTGGGTGCTCTAGGAACGTAACTCTCATGAATATATATATCCATCCATCCATCCATCCATTTTCCAACCCGCTGAATCCGAACACAGGGTCACGGGGGTCTGCTGGAGCCAATCCCAGCCAACACAGGGCACAAGGCAGGAAACAATCCTGGGCAGGGTGCCAACCCACCACAGGACACACACAAACACACCCACACACCAAGCACACACTAGGGACAATTCAGAATCGCCAATCCACCTAACCTGCATGTCTTTGGACTGTGGGAGGAAACCGGAGCGCCCGGAGGAAACCCACGCAGACACGGGGAGAACATGCAAACTCCACGCAGGGAGGACCCGGGAATCGAACCCAGGTCCCCAGGTCTCCCAACTGCGAGGCAGCAGCGCTACCCACTGCGCCACCGTGCCGCCCGAATATATATATATATATATATATAATAATAATTCATTACATTCATATAGCACTTTTCTCAGTACTCAAAGCACTATCCACACAGGGAGGAACCGGGAAGCGAACCCACAATCTTCCACAGTCTCCTTACTACAAAGCAGCAGCACTACCGATGCGCCACCTTTTTTTTTTTTTTTTTTAACAGATTTTAAAAGGACACAGGAAGAGGTTTGGGGGCAGCCGTCCGTATACTTGAAATAGGCTGCCAGAAGTGAAGGTTGTGGTTCAAAATAGACAAAAGTACAGAAGCACTTGTACCAGATTTAAAGCCCAGAAGTATTCCCAAGTCACAAAAATGGGAATCCTGAAGTACTTCCAGGCTGAAGAAAAATATAACTCTCCATCTGACCTAGGACTCAAGGACTATATAAAGGACTGATGGAGACCCAGCAAACGAGTTGGATTTGGGAGGTAGTGGACAGAGCTTGCAGGGAGGAGTGAAGGAGAGATTTGTATTAATTATTGTGGTTATTGTTGTTTATTTACTTGTTTCTGGTGGCGGTAGTGCTTAAAAGGCACTATTTTGAAGAAGAAGGAATTAAAAGGCTTCTTAGTGCTTTTAACTTGTGTCCAGAGCATCTGTCTGATTAGTTAATTTAAAGCACAACAATTTGTTTAGTTTGAATGTCTGTGTTTTGAGGTGTGACTGGAGTACTACAGTCTTCAGTACTATAAGCCTGGAGGAGATTCTTAATGCAATGCCTATGTTTTAGCTGTCTCTCTACTGCCATCTAGTGCTTCTTCTTCTAATTCATTCGTGGACAAACAAAGATCAAGATCCAAATGAAGATTATATATAGAGATATATTGTATATATGGATATATATATTGTGACAGATAGGGGACGCTGTCGTCCCCTTGAACCCACAGGCAATGCGTCAGACACCAGATAAAAGTCCAATAATAATATTTATTATAATACTATTGTGCACAAAGCACCCCCATTCCACAATAATCCACAATAAACAATCAATAATCATTCAATAATACACAATTCCTCCACTCCCAGCAGCTCAGTCACCCTTCCTCCCAACTCAGCTCCCTGCTGGGATATATATGTATCTATGAAGTAGTTATTTAAAACCAAATTTGAAGTGTATGCATAGGCAGCTTGCAGGTGTGTTTCTCAGATGGATGAAACCAAATTAATTTCAAAATGATTACTAACAGATAAGGAAAACAATAATAGTGATATGCTATTCTTCAGTTTTAATCCATGACTGCATTATGAATGAAAAATGCAAATGTAGGATTATTTTGTATTTCTTCAGGGAGTGCATCATCAAGGGAGGCAAGGTGCAGGGAGGGCTGTAAGGACATTTTGACAAGCTTCTTAACAACACAACAACATGAAAGTCTGAAAGTATAATAAACAGAGCAGAGGAGCAGTCGACGTCTTCTATTTTAGAGCACAACCTGCCCTTTCAGATACAGTAAAGAGCAAATTTAGAGGACACTTTGCACAAGAAACTCTTGTGACTTGCAAAATCAACAAATTCATTCACACATACTGTTGTGATTTTGAGGTATCTGATGATCTGGTAGTTAGCTGAATGCTGTATGTAGTTCAAAGTTTAAATGGAGAGTGTTAGAAGGAGTAGTGATGCAACGGTTATTTATTTAAATAAACACCCAGAACTGATCTAAAGGGCTTGGGCTCCTCCCCTTATACCCCACCCTGCCCAAACCACAGCCACACCCCCTGTGAAATCTTGAAGGTTGGGTTGTCTGTGATGTGGCGGCAGAGCAGTCGGCATGCCATGAAATCCTCCGATGTGAGTGGGCATCTGCCATTACTGTTACTGGGTGTGATTCAAAGCTCCTTGAAAAGTGTCTTTGAAGCCCTGTGAAAGAACACAGACAGAGAGGTTGTTGTGGCTGTGCGATGTTCTGCCATAGGCTTTGTGAGGTCTTTGATATTAGTGGCTTGAATGTTCTCCCTCAAACACTCTGATGGCCACCTCTCCATTTCACCTATATTTACTTATTTGGCTGACACCTTTTTCCAATGCGACTTTCGATATTTTATGACACAATTGGTTACATTTCTCGTGGTTTTCCAAATGGAGCACAGGAAGGTCAAGTGACTTGCTCAGGGTCCCACAGTGTCAGTAGAGTGATTTGATCTGACAACCTCAGGGTCCAAAGCTCTAACCACTACACTGCACTGCCTTCACTTTTGGAGATGGCTGGACGTGTCCTACTGGATATGCAGTCAGACTTTAGACTGGCAAGAGGCTTGTTGTTTATCATTGAATGGACCAGAAGGATCAGACACAAGGATATTGTTGATGACATATTTGTAAAGTGTTTTGTCATGTAAGGTCCCATGTTGACCCTATTTTCCTCCCATTATACTCTTTACTGAGTAGACCTTAATAAAATGTCTAAAATCCCAATCTCTCCGTGGTCAGGTACTTTAGCATTTAATTCCCTTTTTAATTCTACATCGGTAACCTCATACAATTAGCCAGAGTAAAAGAGTTAATTTACACATTTAGATAGATAGATAGATAGATAGATAGATAGATAGATAGATAGATAGATAGATAGATAGATAGATAGATAGATAGATAGATAGATAGATAGATAGATAGATAGATAGATAGATAGATAGATAGATAGATAGATAGATAGATAGATAGATAGATAGATAGATAGATAGATAGATATGAAAGGCACTATATAATAGATAGATAGATAGATAGATAGATAGATAGATAGATAGATAGATAGATAGATAGATAGATAGATAGATAGATAGATAGATAGATAGATAGATAGATAGATAGATAGATACTTTATTAATCCCAAGGGGAAATTCACATACTTCAGCAGCAGTATACTGATAAAAAACAATATTAAAATAAAGAGTGATAAAAATACAGGTATAACAAACAGACAATAACTTTGTATAACGTTAACGTTTACCCCCTCAGGTGGAATTTAACTATATATTACTGATAATAACTCAAAACATATTAAGAAGCACATTATAATGTAAATGTTGGCAAACCACACCATTACAGGCTAAGTAGCAGTGCATCTTGGGTCCACAGGCGGCTCTCGGTTTATCTTCAGCATGACTTGCTTTTTGTTACCACATGGCCTTTGAATGGAGTATGTAAACAGGCCACATACTTATCTCAAAATGGCTCCCGAGATGGAGTCATCTTCATCATGGTCTTCTCTTCATGGCCAGACGGTGAGAGAGAGAGAGAGAGAGGTAAAGGCAAGGCGACCAACGGTATACCATTCTTACCACAAAACACAAACCAATGAGGCATCATAGTGCGGAATGCCCTGTGATTCTAAACCAATCATACACAGCCATACTTCAGTCCAATAGAATTCATCTACCTGTGCCCTTCTTAGACCATTCACCAATGGAAGTGCCCAGGTACAGCCAGTGCTAGGTTACTTTGCACCCTAGGCCAAGCTTATTAGTGTGCCAACCGACTGTTTGGTAGCTAACCTGTGTGGCTGGGTCCCCCCCCACCACCCCTTATGATCTGCGCCCTAAGTGATTTCCTAATTTGCCTTAATGGTGGTGCCAGCCCTGCCCTGGGTACAGCTCATCCCCCAGTTGCTTTGTTTAGTCAGTTTATGGCCTTCCTGCAGCAGATGTGAGTCCAAACACTGTCGCCCTTGCTGAGCTGGTTTGATACATGCGTCATGCGACATAAATTTCACATCCTGAGTCAGTCCTAAAGACTTTTCAAAGCACTGCTCTTCTCATCAATAAAATAAAACATGCCTTCTGAAACACTATCTAATATTACATTTACTAGGTCTTACAAATGATGACATATTTCATATTTATGAAATTATACTGTATGGGTGGCAGATGGCCAGTTCGCCCATATAATGCACCAGTACACTCAGCACATATTAGCTGTTAGGTGGTGAAGTGGTGTCAACAGGGGATGATTAAGGGGCCAGGTTGACTAAACCATAGTGGGCAATTTAGCCAGGATGTTGGGATACACCCTAGACTTTACAAAGGATGCCCAGGGATCTTTCATGACCACAGAGAGGAGACTTCGGTTTTACGTCTCATCCAAAGGCCAGCACCATTTTAACAGCACAGTGTCCCCGTCACTGCACTGGGACATTGGGATTAACATTCAGACCACAGGGTAAGTAGCCCCTGCTGGTCTCACCCACACCTTTTCCAGTAGCAACACAAGCCTTTTCCTGGTTGTTCTCCCATCCAAGTACTGGCCAGGGCTCAGCATGCTTAGCTTCAGGTGGATGACCTCTTCAGATGTGCAGGTGGTATGGCTGATGGAGGAATTCCTCTAATGAATCCCATCCAGAACAGACGGCTCCAACACAATCATCGACACATCTTTTGTACAGATCTGCTACAATGCCTGGGTAAACAAACACTACTTCTTCCACCCAGCCAGCGAAGATGTTGGCACAGAGTGGTCCCATTCTAGTACCCATTGCAATGGAAAAAGTTCTTATCAAATGATATTAATTTTATTCTATTACCTTTTTAATTATAGTTTATAAATAGATAGATTGGATCTTTCATTAGATCAATTAGTTGTGTTGATTTTATTTTAATTGTGTACTGTGTCTTTAAATGTGTGGCCATTTTGAGTACTTTGGCGGTGGAGCCACCATCATGTGACAGTGGCTGAGTCCTCCTTCTGGGTTTTTAAGTTGGCCGGAAAGAGAACCCCACAGAGGAACACTTAGTAAGGATTGGAGTGCATTGATTTTTTATTTGGATTCTTTAGGTTGTTAACTTTATTTGCTTCTGGGTTCTGCTCATTGGATTGTATTCTTTGCCTGCCTGTATTGCCTTTCGTAAGCAGATCCTTTTTGCCTTTTAATGAGAATTGTTTGCTTTTATGCACAACTTTTGTTGATTTACAATCTCTTTTGAAATATTTATCTTAATTATTTCTCTACAAGCCAGAGATTACATGGTTTCTCCATCTTGTGATCTGTTAGGAATTTAAAATAAATTTAGAATTTTAAAAGCTATTTTTGGGTCTGCTTCGGCCAAAGCCTGCAGTTAGCAGTTTGTGGGGTGTTAGCTGGCAAGTTTTGAACAGGCCAGTGGAGATCCTGGCCTGCTCTGGTGGCTTATTTGAAGGATTCACACCCTTTACCATGTGGAAGTTACCCCCAGAGGAAGACAGGAATAGTTCAATCAATCAGTCTTTATTCAGTCACAGATGAGTAGATGGATTCATGCGTTGCAAAGCAGAAGAGCGGAGTTCCGCTTTTCAATCGGCTTTTTTATATTTTCCTCCCTCCCCTTTCCCCTTACTTATCAAAAACCATAATATCGTTTACCTAAGCATTTGATCTTATATTGCGCAATCAGCCAAACGTTTCTGTTTTGTTTACGTGTCAGAGGGGTCATCTTCCTGTGTCTAACAGATGCGTTCCTAATGAGGAAGGTGTCCTTGTTCAGCTTATTGCACCCTGTCTTATGACAGATGCCTGTATGAATAACCTGCCATTATAGCAAAACAGCTTTGTCAGCTTTTATCCCTTAGTAGCTTGCAAGTAGTTTCATTTTCTTTCAGAATCGTAACAAATGGCATGACAAATCATATGATTATTTATTTCCTAAATGGCACCTCATGTACAGTCAGGTTTGTTATGTGTCAGCCTTCAATTACAGTATATGCATTTATCGATTATTGTTGTTTTAGTAAGATCTGAGAACATCTATGTACTGTTCTGGTTAAATGTTTGGCCGTTCCAGGTACTTCGTGGGAGGAGCCTTGGGAGGCGGGGCCACCCTGATGTCACGGCCGCTGGGTCCTCCCTCTGGCTTTATTAGTGGTCTAACTAAGCCGCGGTTCATTAAAGTTTGGTGAAATTTTATTGTAAGTATTGTTTTATGATTTTTTTTGGCTTTCAACTATTTACTTTCTCGTATACAAAAGTATAGAGAAAGTATTGGAATCGTCCAAAAATTCAATTTTGAAATTTTGATAAATCTCAAGGTTTTAGACCTCTCTGAGTCCGAAAATACAATTTTTGGAATTATGTGTGTGTGTCTGTGTGTAAACACGATAACTTGAGTACGCTTTCACTTAGGTTAACCAAATTTTCCATACAAGTATGAGGTACAAAAACGTAGATTTCTATTAACTTTTGAGCTATTTTTGCTAACCAAAGTGGTACTTTACCTTTTACTCATGCAGCTGCAGAGTCTGATTTATTCAACTTTACTTTTATAATAATTGTTCAGTATATTATTAATTTGATTTGATTTGTTGTTGATGGTTCTTTAAAGTACAAAATATAAAAACAGAATCATTGCCTTGCAGTTTACTCCGCAAATATCCCTCTTCATGTTTGAGTATACGAGAAAGTCTAAGGGAGACCACTCTCAATATTTTTTGGTTGTGTTTATTGGATTAATCTGTTGGATTATGTTTTGGGACTTGTTTACCTGGGGTTGATTGTCTTTTATTCAGCTCTTTTTTACTCCTTTTCATCATTTTTGAGATATTTTCTATTTCATGCAATTAAATGTTTTGGATTTCAATTTGATGATTAACTATTCACAGTAATGGACAATTTAAGCAAGGGGGCCTAAACTTTTGCATGCCACTGTAAACAATGATGTTACAATCTCCCACGATGATAAGGAACAATAGAGTGTTGACAGTGCCTACCTCTTGTGAATCATTTTTCATATTTTGGAATATTAAATCATATTTGAAACCTTTTAAAAGCCAGCTGCTCATTTTTGGGTCCTTTCAGTCCAGTGGGTAGTAGATCAGAACTGGCTTTGTAATAATTTGAGTCATTTTTCATTTTTCTTGAGTTTTACTGACTCTAGAAAATTCATCTTGGTGTCATTTTTAGGAGTTTCAATAACTAAAGAATACAATTCCACATTTAGAATTTTACTTAGAGTTTCCGTTTTGAAGTCAATCACATTTTAACCTCTTTTCGAAAGCCATTTTTGTGTCACACTTCTCCCTGCTATTTTATGGCTTTCACACCCCGTTTCCAATGAGGATTCTCCTATGATGCACCAGGGCTGTGTTATTGGTGTGCCAGTATGAAGAATTTCCAAAAATATCTGAGATTTCACCAAATTTACAACTTATTTTCATTAGTTTTTAGATTACTGGATATTGGAAAAAAAAACATCCTAATTTTTAGTTTATGGCTTGGCTTTGACGACTCTTTCATTGCTTTTTTGACTTCTTTCTTTCTCCTGATCCTCACTCAAAATCTGTGCTGGTCTGACTGCCTTTTAATTAGAACATAACAACAAATAATAATAATAATAACAAATAATACATTTTATTTATAAAGGGCATTATCTATGCTCAAAGTGCCTCAGAGTATTGTGGTGTGAAATTTTGTATGTAAGTTAATAAAGATTTGGTATGTCTTTATTTGTAACTCAGACAAAGCAATGTAATATTAGTGTTATATCATTGAAAAGAACAGCAATGGTTTGGTTTGAGGGTTGACTGACTAGTTTTTAGGAAAGAGCAATTTTCTGACAGGGTCGATTTGTAACGGTTGACCCCTTACCCAGACCGGCCACTACACTACCAAGCAGGGCCGGAGTGGGACTCATTTTCAGCCTGGGAGTTTCATACTTCAGACCGGCCCACTATATACAGTATACAGTATACACCAACATGTTATTTTTAAAACTCTCAGCTCACCCTTTCTTTCACATGGCTGGTTGCATATTCACTTCAAGGTCGAGTCCTCCAGTCTAGGGGCTTGAGGGTTCTTTGCAGTATTTTAGCTGTTCGTAGGACTGCGCCCTTCTGGACAGAGATCTTTGAGGTTGTTCCTATATATATATATATATATATATTTATATATATTGTGAGAGCTGGTCCAAACACCATCAGACAAACACCACTTCCTTATAAAACATACATTTATTAACCAAATAAAGTCCACACAGCACACAGTGCTCCCAACACCAATCACCCTTAACACGGGCCTTTCTCTCAATGTCCATGGGCCGCCTTTCTTCCTCCTGTCCCTGGAGCCTCATCCTGCTCCAACTCCCGACTCTAGCTCCCCGACTGTAGGAAGGCGGCCCCTTTTATATCCACCCGGATGTGCTCCAGGTGCTTGCTGATGACCTTCCGGCGGCACTTCATGGTGTGGCGGATGTGCCGCACTAGCACCCAGAAGCACTCCGGGCGTCCCTGGAAGGTCCTTCCTCCACCTTCCCAGGTGTGGCGGAAGTGTCGATCTCCCGGGCTCCATGATGCTCGGGGCGCCCCCTGGAGGTGGCCATGGGCCCCAGTGGGTTTGAGCCTCCTTGCTTCATCCCCGTGGTCCTCTCATCATCCAGGGAGGTTGCCCCCTCGTGGCTCAGGGAACATATAGACCACCTTCCAGTCCTTCCAGGCATCCCGGCTGGGTCTGTCCCCAGCCTCCTGTGACTATATATATATATATATATATATATATATATATATATATATATATATATGTGTATATAGTGGGAGGTGACTGGCAGTTTATCCTGGCCAGCACATCCAGGCCACTAGATGAAATCCTCCCTGCAGCATGGAGGTGCCCCGGATTCCCGCAGAGCATCGTGGGAGATGGAGTTCTACTTCACAGCCCTGCTGGGTGCCGTGGGTGCCATCGGGTGACGCTGCAGGGAGACACACAGATTTCTATGTTCCCTATAGCCCGGAAGTACTCCCAAGTCATGGGGACGGAAGAACTGAAGTACTTCCGAGCTGAAGAAAAATAAGAGTTTTCATCTGACCCGGAAGTGCTATGGAATCACATGGACAGAAGGACAGAAGCACTTCCAGGTCATGGACTATATAAAGGACTATGGGAAACCCAGCAAGGGGAGCCGGAGTTGGGAGGTAGTGTGACGGAGCTGCTGGGAGGAGAGGAGAACTGATATATTATTTGTATTGAATTATTGATTATTGTGGCGTGTGTGGTGTCTACTGTGGCACAATATCAAAAAGAAAAGAAATTAAAAATATTATTAGTGCTTTTACCTGGTATCTTGAACGTTTGTCTGCGGGGTTTTGAGGAGTGACACCGCCCTCTAGTGTCACAATATATATATATATATAAAAATGATTACATTATCCTCTGCAGCAATGGTTTTCTTAAATATCACTTACCGATTAAAGGAAATAATACTTTACAAATTATGATTTATTTTCACAAGTAAGCAAATGAGTAACACAATAACACAATGACACATTGTCAAAAACAATGTCTTTTATGACAACATAAATTTCTTCCTTCTGTGCTTTACATTTCTAAATATCCAACCCTTAACCACAAATAGATTAAATAAAACAAAAATATTTGCACTGTTCTTTGCTTGTTTGTTATACAGTCTAACTTTCTTGTAAAATGTTTCTCCTCTTTATCTTCATGAACACATGGCTAACTTTAAAGGATTAATGAATGCCAGAGCAGCAAACTGATTTCTGCAACCTTGTTTATAATCACATCATTGTCCAAAGACATGAGGATTTCTTTCTCAGTACACATGAGCATATATCTGATTTAGGTGGCATCAGTGTCACAATAAGCAGTGCTCTAAACAAAATACAGCGCTGCCTGCAAATTACTGTTTAAGTTTATGAATCATGTAAATTAATTATGTGGCATTATGGCATATAACGTAGTCTGTATGATACGAACAAATGCTTTGCAAATTCGTAGCTTACTTACTTTTTTCACCGTCTCCACTCAGACTTTTGCTCTCAAACCGAGGGTTTTTAATTAAAAAGCCACTCAGTTTAGCGCATTTGGCCACGTCATTTTCAAGTGCCTTTCGTTTTTTTATTCTCGTCTTTGCTTTTTTTTAACCATCCATCTACTCTCAGGCGTCTCTCAGGGGAACGTAGCTCGGTAACTGCAGATCCTCTCTACTATAAGGCTCTGGGTAACAGGCAATCAGCCCTACACACCAGCCTCTGTGTGATTGGCTGGTTATGGTCACATGGCACACGTTAAAGCAGGTTACACAGTGAGAGCAGGCTGGCTGGCTGTACCTGTGAGTGCAGAAGCAGTAGGTTCAGCATAGTATGTGACATGTATGTTGATTCTGATTTAACACCGGCCCTCGTGGCCCATAAACCGACATAAAAGGACTTTTCCCGTTTCTCCTGATTAGCCAAGACTATCCCTTAGATAACCTGAGGCTTTCTTGATCTAGTAACAAGCCATACTCCTTACAAGTTGTACTTTTTTTTTCTCACATGATGAAATAACAAGCAAACAATAGACAGGAATGTAAAATCAAACACGGATATATTGTAAAAGGAAAAGACAAACAAATATTCAGTAATGTAAATATGTGCACACAAAACACCTCTATCCCAATGAAACCAGTGATTAATTATTATAAAAGACACAAATATACAAATATTTACAAAGAACACTGCCTTGCCCGTAAACACTAACTGAACAAACACAAACATGGATGAAATGAAAATGATAGATGAGTCCAAAATCTAATAAAGTCCGGCAAACGTTGGATATTGGCTGGTGTGAAATCTTGCTTCCTCCCGACAATGCAACAAAAACTGACCTCACCGTAAGTGTCCTCAGCAGTGGATGGCAAAACTCCAAACCCTGGGGTTTCTCGGTGCTGGCTGTTGGGATAATAATCCGGATCATGAAGAAGCAAGTAATAGACTGGTACGATGTTCAGAAATGAGTTGAAATATGTGTAAAATTATTCTTTTTCTTCCTCTCTCTCTCTCTCCCTTCGCCTCTCTCTTGCCTTTTGCTCCTCTTGTTTAAATACAGAATGTCCCGGATATAACTGGTGGATCCAACCGTCTTGGGTTGCGGTCCCTCTTTATCATCCTTCCCCTTTTAACATTTACTGATACACACATATAATATAGCAAACAGGACAATGAAAACAAAACGCAAACAAAACGCACTCAGCACAGACAAAATAAAACCCGAATATTATTATGTAGCCCCGCTACAAAGTGAAGTGCCTAAAAGCAGTTTGGCAAGTGATTCTCTGCAGGACCCTGCTCAATCAACCCCCACAGGAAAGCCAGACTGCCTAGCTGGCAAACTTCAGCTCAACAAATGGTTTTGGGGACAGGTGTGAAAGGTATTGTGTGCCCCCATTGGTCTGAAGTATGGCTGTTTGGGATTGGCTTTGAATCAGAGGCCATTCTGTAGCTTGACGCCCTATTGGTGTAAAGGTTTGGACGAAGAATGTATAAATTTAGCTGCTTGACCCCTCCCTACCTCCCTCTCTCTCTCTCACACACTATCACGATGAAAGAGCATCTCACACACCATGGACTGAAAAGAAGAACACACTGAGAAGCACAACTCGGCAGCCATATTGAGACAGGCCTAAAGAAAGTCATAAAAATGATTTAACGAGAGACATTTCTAAGTAACTAGCAAGCCTGTGTGCCACCTGAAACTACACCTCAACATTTATCAGGTTGTATGATTGGCAAGAGCGGCGTATCGGGGTGGCAAGTGGAGTGACCACCCCAGGCCCTGCGCTTAAGGGGGCCCTGCTTTTGAGGTCCGTATGTCCCGTTCGAGCAGATTTCTCAAGTTATATTCTCCAGTTAAATTTTGATAAAGTGTTATCTTGCAAAAATTTAGCTGAATACTGTAATGAGAAAATCCAGTGTATGTTAACATTATTTTTATTAAATTTTCTACAGTCCACACATAGCGGTAACAGTGTTTGACGTAACCGGCCCCGCGTGGAGTTGGTCAATCCCTAGGCCCCGCATAACCCTAAGACCACCTCTGATGGTTGGCAATATTCAAATGTACTTCGCTTATTGTTATTACTTTATGAATGTTATCAATTACACATTATTTAAAGTTGTAACTTAACTCCTGCTTGTCTGTTACTCTATGTAATTACCTGAGGTTATATCTGTAGAAAGGAAGGTGGGGAGAAGTCATAAAGTACAATACGTTACAAAAAGTCTGTGAGATTTGAGGCATTCTGACAAAGAGTGCACATTAATAATATAAAAGGGGACAGTAGAGTAATATAGAACTCTACCAGGACAAAAACAACAGAAATTCAGAAAGCACGAGGTATGTGGACACAAATAACATCTGCATAACATACTAAAGACAGAGGATATAGAAAGCATTGAAATTAAATAAGTGACAATAAACCAGAGTACAATACAAAAATATGAATGCTACAAGGAAACCCTAAGCAAATGACATAATTTGTGGTACAAACACAAATCTTCTTGGGCTTCAAGACAGAGAAGGTAAACAGAAAGGAAGTCAGGTCAGTTTAATGGCTTCCTGAACAAATGACTTTATAGAAGATTGAATGAAATCAACTGATCTTGTCAATTTAGAGAGATTATTCCAAAGTCTGGATGAATAGGACTGAAGGCTCTGCCACCCATTAAGGGCAGGTTACTTTTGGGCAACACGAGATTACCTGAATCGGTAGACGTTAGTGAGTGGACAGGAGCAGAGTGATGGAGAAGGCCAATGATGTAGTCTGGTGCCAGGCCATTTAAAGCTTTGTAGGAACCTCCCCTCCTGGCATACAGACAACCGCCAAACCGGCAGCAACTAATTGTCCGAAGCACCGTAAGCAAACCAACAGAAAATGGCACATCTCCCTGCCTACAGCTAAGATGTAAAATGTGTGCTCACATTTATAATAGAGAGCATGTAGTTATACCACACTGCTGACTAGAACATTGGATCATTTTCCTGCAGATCACCTAATTCTCTGTATGAAATGTCCCGACACTGCACTGTATGTGTGAGGAACTGAACAAACACTCCGCCAAAGAATGAACTTATGCACATTCTACATCAGGCATGGCAACACAGACATTCCAGTAGGAGCTCACTTCAACAGCCATGGACACTGTGAGAGGGACGTTAACCCTTAAACCGCCAGAACCGGCCAAAGTTGGTTCCCAATGCAATCTGCCAGCACACCAGAGCCGAGTATATTCTGAGACGTACATTTGTTGAACGCCGCAACTGGCTCTAGTCATTTCCCAGGGCAATTTGCTAATACACCGCAGCTGATCAGTCCGTGCTGTACATTCGTTGAGCAGCCAGCTCATGACCACTGCCACCCCCCTAGTGAATCAGCATCACTGTCCCTGGGATTCAGCCGCTGCACTTGACTAGCCTGCAAGGATCAGCGTTGGCCTCTGTGTCCTTGTGTGCAGGCAATTCAAGTGCAGTTGGCGTAGTCAGTGATTTACTGAATTTCATCAATGGCGTCAGTTTCACCTTGTACATATAATAATAGATTGTTGCAGTAGTTTTTTTTATAGTTTTTATAGTTCATTGCCAGTGTGAAAAATGATCAGTGTTGCATGAAGAAAATATGCGTTCCATTACAATTTCACTTTTTCTTGGTGAATTGTGACATTTCCTTAAAAAGTACAACAAAAAAGCATTTGGCATCCAGGGGTGCATTTACCCCCAAGTATGTGGCAGTTTAAGGGTTAAAGTCACGGTGCTTAGGGGCAATTTCAAGATACAGCAAGAAAAAAAAGAATGGGAAGTTAAACTCGTGCTAAAATTTTATACATTACAACATGGTGTTAATAGAGACATGAGTCTTACGGCCAGATATGAGGATTGTTTGCATCTCTCAGACTGACACAGACAACCTGACTACAGCCCCACATTGCACTGAAAAACTCATCAGAAACTTCCAAAGACTTTGTTGGAGAGTTACCTTTTCAAAAGATCTTGACCAGACATTATTCTTGTCTCTTGCTAAATGAATCTTAGCCTGAAGAGGTCTATTATTTTTTTTTACATTTAAGATGTTTCACTTAAAGGTTTTCCAATGCTGTATCTGTCCTGGTGTCTATATAAGGATATCCGGTTTCTGTATTACATCTCACCTGAAGAAGGGGCCTGAGTTGCCGCGAAAGCCGGCATATTGTAATCTTTTTTAGTTAGCCAATACAAGGTGTCATTTTGCTTGACTCCTCACTACATTGGCTAATAATAGAATTTTATATTCAAACTGGTAAGACACAGGGAGCCACTGGAGGCGGAGCAGGATGGCTTTTATGTGCTCGCCATTGCTGATTTGTGTAAGGACTTTGGTAGAAGATTTTTGAGATTTTTGGAGCTGTGATAGAAGATTAGAAGTGGTACCTTCCAGCAGGAGATTACAATGAGATCTAGGTCACTTTATTGTCATCAGTAACTGTGTACATGTTGTGGCAGAAGAGGTACTCAACAGTACCTGCAGCACCCAACAGGAACCCAACAGGGCTGCACTAAACTCCAACTCCCATGGAGCCATGCAACCCAGGAGCGCTAGCATCTATCTCTCTGGGAGAGGTATGGCTATAAGTGTGTTCTCTCCCCAGGTTCTTCCAGAACAGAGGTGTCCCGGCTGGGTAAGGGCCCCAGCTATTCACCACAATGTACATAGTGAGATGAGACAACGTATCTTCATGAGATCCAGTGCAACATATAGCAACCTACAGCAAGGTGCATCAGAAACAATACTATAAACAGAAAATACATCTGTATAACAATGTAGCATGAAAGGGAGTTAAACCTTCCAGAATAAAGTAATATTGTACTACAAGTAAGATATTGTATAGAGGCAATTTGCAGCTTTCAACCACATTGACTGAATGATAAGTTTAAGACTATCAAAGCACATAACAGGACATCGTTGCGAGATGCGATAAAAGCAGGGACAGGTTTCTCAGCATTAGAATAGGAGAGGAATGAGCCAACACGGGATACGTTTACAAAGGTGGAAATAAGAAAATGTATTAATGTGATGAATGATGGTGAAATAAGAAAGGGAATCAAAATGACCCCAAGAATCAAAAACAAAATAAAAAAATGACACCAAGAGGTCCATGCAGAAGAAGAAGCTGATTGAGAACGAGGTCGTGTCCTTAAGATGAGCTTCAGTGCCAATTAGCAGGAATTCGATTTTGTTATAGTTTTATTTCAAAAAGTTATGATTTCACGGATCAAGTTGTGAGTTGAGAAAGCTCCTATGATTCATCCCCTCTAAAACTGAAATATAAGAAAAAATCCCATACCGAAGCTACAAATCATATGGCTGAGGGGATGCATGTGGGCTGATGTAAGAGTTGAATTTGAACCCTGGTCCAATGTGCACCTAGCATGTGCTGAGTCTCAGAATCTTCGGAGCTTATGCTTAAAGGCTGAAGGTGTTATTTTAATAAGATCTAATAATTGATCTATTGTTACAAGGGGGCTCCGCCCGCTGCTCGCTTCGCTTGCCTACCCCCGGTGTTGGGTAACCCGAAATACATTGATTAATGTATGAGATATATTGGAGTGTAAAGGTGTAGATGATGAACAAAGGAAGTATATTCATTAATCCTAATGAATGTCCACTAATAGTGGACTCATTACAGAATGCGTTGTCAGCTAATTGGCGGAATTGTTTATCGGCCGTCTGTCGTTCCTTTCTTTGCCGTTTATCTATTCACTCTGCTGTTTGAGAGGCGCGTTGTAGGCGCCTACGTTCATTAATTGTATTCAGGTGGGCTCGCTTCTGTATGTATCTCCGTCAGTTGTGGTCATTCGTTTTGAACCCGTGCCTGCTTTGCTTCCGCAGTTTCAGACGGGCGTTGTAGACGTCTATGTACATTGTATTTGTCCATGCGGGCTCGTTTTTGTAGCTCCGTTAGTCGAGCTGTTTGGTTTTGGAGCCGAGACAGTTTTGCTTCCGCGGTTTCAGACGCGCGTTGTAGGCGCCCACGTCTATTGTTTTTATCCATGCGGGCTCGCATCACGCATGTGCCTTTTGTACTTTCATGCACCTTCCGTACTATCTTTGTGGACCTGTGGGGCCTCCGTAGTCTCTTCAGTTTGACTCTGGGGTGCAGCGCGGAATCCTCTTTTTTGTGTGGCTGTGTCGTTACCTATGGGCGCGTTGCCTCATTTCTTATTTACGTTACGTTACGTTTTTGAGCTGTGACTCCTTCGTTCTCAGTGGATCAGACTTCGCTCGCTGTCGGCGTCTGCGCACTATGTCTCCTGCGTCCATGGGCATGCCATGTACCTGTGTCCATATCCGGTTTACCATTCTCGGTTAGTAATATGGATTCCCGGGCTACATTTCCTGTTGATGGCAAACTTAGGAAGCTTGTGGTTCAGAACAAAAATGAACGTGCATCCTGTGCACAGAGGGTACTTTTAGCACTCCTAGTGGGCGGGGATAATTGTGTTTATTTAAGGTATCAATGTTTGTCATGCCCCATTAGCAACTGGGTGTAACCAATCATGTTAAAGCTTTTCTGATTATGTAATGAATTGTATAAATAGAGCATAGAGGACGCTCTTTTCCTTTGCAACACTTGCTAATAAGATAGGCTGTTGCCTCTTGCAAGATTTAGATAATAAAAATACATAAAATATTTTTTTTAAGTAAATGATTTTATTTAATTTAGTTATAAATTTTTCTTTAACCACATTTTCCGTGGTTGTATGTGACAAAATAAAATTGTGGGGCGCATATAAATTAATTGATTCAAACAATTTTTGAAACTTGTTTAGCAGGTTGCGGAATTACAATGTTGTTTTTATTATATGTTTTATGATGAAAGTAGCTATTCTATTAATTGGTTGAATGAATTGAATGTGCGCCCCACAATTTTATTTAGCCACATACAACCACGCAAATTGTGGTTAAAGAAAAATGTATTTTCTTGTTTTTTAGTGCATTTATAACTAAAGTAAATAAAACAGTTTTACTTAAAAAAAATTTTTATAAATTTTATTTTTTACATTTTAGTTTTTGAGTATTTTGCATCTGTCATGTCATCTCTTTAATTGTTTTTCATGAACGGGAAGCTTCTTTAAAAGTATTACATAATATATCTTCTTTGCAGAATTATTTGAATACTAAAAAAAAAAAAGTATAGTTTGGTCTCTATTTTTTTGTTCAGGCTCTTAGGGGATTTGCGCTCGGTCGCAGCGAAAAAAAAAATATTGACGACAGAGCGGCAAGCTTATGGTAATACTTCCTCAACATGATCATCAAGGCTACCCCTTCACAGGAGTAAAACACACATATTTACCGACTCCACTCACTGGAAGAGGCAAGTGGGGGCAATCCGATGCAACTCTCACTTGTATGCTCCTATTTCGCACTATATTCTCATTACGGCAAAATTTGTTACGTATTGGTTTTGATGGATTATTGTATTGTCACCGATACTGAACACGTATGCAATATTTGAAGAAATTCGCTTCACCAAAACTGGGTTTAAAATCAGTTGCAAGATTTGACCCAGACAAACAAACAGACAGAGGAGTCAAGTTAAATAAAATCATTTAAGAATAATGACTGACGCTTCCTCCTGCCTGTGTTTTGTTGCTTCAACTGGTGTATTAAAGTGGGGTAGGGGTGCCTGTTAAATTTCTTTCACACTGAGGATAGAGCCGTGAGGAACTCCTTGTGTGACCCACGCTGAACAATTTCAGATCCATCATGAGTGACCCCCTGAAAGAACAGGATTTTATCGGGAAAGGGAAATTGAGAGGGTGAGATATGGGTGATGATTTGGGAGAAAAACGTGTCTGAAATGACCTCTGTCTTTTATTAGAAAATGTTTGAGATAGTTGATTCTGTAGAATATAAAAGTGCTGCTGCTTTGCAGTAAGGAGACTGTGGAAGATTGTGGGTTTGCTTCCCGGTTCCTCCCTATGTGGATAGCGCTTTGAGTACTGAGAAAAGCGCTATATAAATGTAATGAATTATTATTATTATTATTAATTATTAAGATGATTAGGACAATGAGAGGACGCAGAAGGAATTGAAATTTGAAAGCAGGAATATTAGTTGGGAGCCAAACTGACAATGGGATTTGGGTGAAAAGTCTCCTCTTGCATTTAGCAATGGGAAAGTGAACTCAGGTAATCAAGTTTATTGTTAAAACTTATTCACGGTGCTGACAGTTCTTAATAATGTGCAGGTATCGGCACTTATGGATTGTGGAACTGCAGAGAATTTATTAGCGCTAAGTTATTAAAAGAACTCGGAATACATCCTAATAGACTTAAAAGTGAAACAGTAAGTCTTTTCAGTGGACGGGAAGACCATCGGTAGTGGGCCTTTGGATTACATATCCCCACCTCTATAGTTACAGGTTATGGCTATTTCATCAAGAAATGCGTTGTCGTGATATTTCCCTCTACTTACCCTTTACCTAGGGGTAAGTGTATTCATCAGGTTTGTTACCGGATTGGTCTACTGTCGCACCTTAAGATTATCACACACATACAAAGATATACACCTACACAGATCCTAACCACAATAGTGCCCCATGAATGACACACACACAGCTGGTGAATCTCAAGCACTATAAACCACACAAGGACCTTAGGAATAACACAGCCTGTCACTATCCCAGCACTTTAGATAGATAGATAGATAGATAGATAGATAGATAGATAGATAGATAGATAGATAGATAGATAGATAGATAGATAGATAGATAGATAGATAGATAGATAGATAGATAGATAGATAGATAGATAGATAGATAGATAGATAGATAGATAGATAGATAGATACTTAAGAGACTCACTTCTTATAACATACAATATTTTAAATATATCGCAGACCTAAATATTACTTTTGGTCTCCAATAATATATTCAAACATACAAAGGCTCAACATCCTTGTCTACAAGCCATTTATCAGCCAAGAATGTCTTACTTTACGTCCTGTTCCCTTCTATTGAGTGGAGCTCTCATCCTCATCCTTAATAAACCTTGCAGCACACAGCTAATGGCAAACCTCCGGCTGCACCAGGTGCTCAAAGAAATCTACCTCATTATTTCAGTTACTCTAGACATGAATACAAAGTATAGAAAGTTAAAAGCAGTTTGGTATTTATTACAGGAATAATAATACCATTAGAGAAAAGCATAAAAGAAAATGTGGATACCAAAGTCTGGATATGTATAGTGTGGCAGATGGCCAGGGATCTTGCCCCACCGGGATGCCTGAAACATGGAAAGACCAGGAGAGGGGCAATACCTCCCCCTGAATGCAAGGGGGCAGCCCTTGCTCTGTGGGGATCTGTAGCACTGTAGAAACCCGGGGGGCTACCCTCTGGTGTCTTGGGGAAGATAGTGACTCCAACACGGCCTCGCCCTCTGGTCTCCCCCTGGATTCCATCAGGGCCACAGAGCTGGGAAGCTCAACCCTGTGGGGGTCCATGGCTTCCACCAGGGGGTGCCTGAACGATTCCAGAGTCCTGGAGGACAGCACTTCCACCACACCCGGAAGTGCTGCCAGAACTTGATCAAGGGGCACCTGGAGCACTTCCAGGTGCGTTATAAAAGAGGCCGCCTCACTCCACTCAGGGAGCCGGAGTCGGGAGGGAGAAGACGGAGCTTGCGAGAGAGGAGTGGAGGCAGCTGAGGAGAAGTAAAAGGACTGAGTCTTGAGATTTGTGCACAGTGTTATAGTGTTGTGCAATAAAAGTGTGTGTTTTTGGGAAATTTGGAGTCCGTGTTTGTCTGTTGCCGGGTTAATCTTTCACAATAGTCTTTAGAAAAAGCTTATGAAAAGTTAAAAGATGTCAAAGATGAATGTCGCAGGTGGTTTGTGGTCTAGCATGCAGAGTTGTTCATTAGATGCTTTTCTGATGATCATATGGAAACTGTGCACGTTGCTGGTGCCCTCTTCTGACGTCGCTCTCACCCTCCTCTGACGTCGCTCTGTTCTCCTCTTCTTCTGTCACTCTTCAGATGAGGCATATTTATTATAAAATTTGGAAAGGGTTTCTCAAGATGTGATAGCTAGATATTCTGATTGGCTAGCTGTCAATATGATGAATGGATTCTCTCATCTGTTTTCCCAAACAATAAAACTTTTTGATGTTCCTTAGAACCTACTAGCATGTCTTCCTTTCCCAGGCTGTAAACCCATTTAGCAACTTGCTCTCCCAAATGCCCTTCCTTTCTCAGGTTATAAAGTAATTGATATCCTGAGGCATCGTCATGTCTTCCTCTTTTTTGTTTGAACAGCTGTTTTAAAAGTGAGATACAATTCAGGAAGAGGATATGCTTTGATGTGTCCTGTATGTAAGTTCATCTACTATTGCTTTGAGCAAAATATAATGAAAATATAGACAAAAATCTACAGATTTTACATACCACAACAAAATGTTAACCCTTTTTTGTGATACCACCATGTGACAGATGGCCAGGACCATTATCAGGCCAGGATGCTGGCTGGGTGGAAAGACCAGAGGGAAGACACCGTGTTGGAGTCACTATCTTCCCCAAGACACCAGAGGGTAGCCTCCCGGGTTTCTACAGCGCCACAGATCCCCACCGAGCATGTCGGGAGTTGTAGTTGGGGGCAGCCCTGTTGAGTTCCATGGGTGCTGCCAGGGGGTGCTGCAGGTGCACTTGAGTCCTTGGAGGAACCATTTCCGCCACACCCAGAAGTGCAACCGGAAGAAGGCCGAGAAACACCCGGAGCACTCGCGGGTGCACAATAAAAGGAGCCGCCTCACTAAAGTCGGAAGGTGGAGGACAATCCTTGCGAAGAGGAGGAATGGAGGCGACAGAAGAGAGAGAAAGAGAGAAAAACAGAAAGAAAAGGAAGAAGAGCTGTGTTGTATTGTATTGTGTGCTTTCTGTACTGTGCTGTGAAGTGGGGAGCAACAGATAACATTTCCCCACCTGAATAAAGCATGTGCCACATCGAACTTGTGTCTCAGCCTGTCTGTGTCAAAGTGTGGGAAGCGGTACACTCCCTGGTGGTTCACACACCAACTTATTCTAGGTCTCCCCTGGTTACTCAAGCATAAATCTGTGATCGAATGGGAAAAATAAAGATATTAAGGTTTGAAGCAGGAAACATAATGAGTGATGTCTTGACATTCAATTACGAGCTCCTTTCCTGTGTTCCCACATTAGGACCCTTACTATTATGAATTCTATTGCCGGAAGTTCCCCCACATTGTGAGTAGGACTATTCTATCAATCTGCTTCCTAATGCACCTCTTCCAAAGGGAAACATTTACGCTCCAAACCATCCCAAAACTCAAGCAATGGAACAAAATGGGTTTATTTGTTCCATTCTGTGGTCCAGTGCGGGTCCGCATTTTTTTTTCTGTCAATAAAATGGATGGGGGGGCTAAGACCACCCAATGATTACAGAGAGCTAAACCACAAAACAATTACTCTTTTCCACTGTAGAAGGGTACAGCCCGGACACAGACAGGCAGACACGTTGCAGTCCATCACCACACGTTTATTTACACTATTATTATACACTGTCCTTACTGTGCACCTCACCAAATCCCCACAGTCCCCCAAAGTCCAGGCTTTCACCAGCCACTTTCTTCTTCCTTTACACAACACACACAGGGCTCCTCCTCCTGCCGCCTCCTCAGACCTTGTCCACCTCCTCACCCGACTCCAGCCTTGATTGCAGGGCGGCGGCTCCTTAAATAGGCGGCTGATTGAGGGCCGCACCCGGCCACCTGCCACACCACTCATCTCATTCTCTCTCCGAATTGGATCTCCAAAGTGCTTACAATTTAATTAGGATATGGGAAGGAAGCAAGTCAAAAACTGCTTTTAACACTTCCGCTGGACATTATGAGTACTGCATAATGCCATTTGGCTTTGCCAACACCACAGTGGCATTTCAGTCATTTGTAAATGACATATTCACATATGTTGTTGGTTTTCATGTGTTGGTATATATTGATTTATCTCAAGGCATAATGTGAACTACCACAGCTATGCTGACGACACACCACTGTATTTAACAATAGCACCTGATAACCCTGACTCTCTTGGTTCACTGACTCCCAATGTCTTACTTGTGTTTCTGAGTGGATGGGTAGTAATTTTCTCAAACTAAATAAATAGAAAACAGAAATCATAGTGATTGGCACAAATGGATATAATGAGGGTATTAGAAATAAAGTTGATCAATTAGGCTTAAAAGTCAAGACAGAGGTAACGAATTTAGGGGTCTTTACTTTTACTTAAGAAATACAGCAAAAGTTTGATCCCTTATAACTTTGCAAGATGCTGAAGAATGAGTCCACGCTTTTGTTTTCAGTCAACTGGATTACTGTAACGCACTTCTCTCAGGACCACCCAAACAAGACATCAATCGATTGCAACGAGTGCAGAATGCAACTGCTAGAAACTTAACTGGGAAAAGAAAATCTGAGCACATCACACCAGTCTTAGCATTGTTACACTGGTTACCTGTGCCACTTAGAATTAACTTTAAAATCCTGCTGATGGTTTACAAAGCCTTCAATAATCTGCTCCATCTTATATCCCAGAATGCCTCTCACCTTACACCAAATCGTAGCCTTAGATCTTCAAATGAGGGTCTGCTTAGAATTCCAAGAGCTAAACTTAAAAGAAGTGGTGAGGCGGCCTTCTGCTGTTATGCACCTAAAGTCTGGAATAGCTGACCGATAGAAATCTGCCAGGCTGATACAGTGGAGCACTTTAACAAACTGATAAAGACCCCTTATGTGAACATGGCTTTCTTATAGGTTTATTTTAGTGTAACCCTGATATTCTGTATATGCATTGAATTATTTTTTTTTTTTTGTGCCTCCACAATCCATACTCATCCCTACTTTCTCTGCTTTTCTTTTTTCGTTTTACTGTGGTGCTGATCTGCGCCCCCCACCACCTGATCAGGATACCATGCTGTTCCCTACATTGACAGATTGAAGGCCAGAGGTCCACATGACCATCATCGTCTAATTCTTCCACCTGAAGCCTGAAGACAATGAGGACTGATTGAGATCATTAATGTTAGGTAGAATGCCCAGGGTGGGTTGGGTGATCTTGGGACCCCTGCAGATTTTTTTTTTCTCCAGCCCTCTGGATTTTTTTTTTTGTTTTGTTTTTTCTGTCCTCTCGGCCATCAGACCTTACTTTATTCTTTGTTACTTAGTATTGCCTAATCTTATTTTTATATTTTTCTTTTTTTTTCTTCATTTGGTAAAGCACATCATTTGTATGAAAACGTGCTATAGAAATAAATGTTATTGTTGTTGTTGATGACATTTTGATCTCTAAAGAGGGTGAAAACCTAGAAATACCTGGGTGTGCAACTGGATGATAAATTGGACTGGACTGCCAATACTGATGCTCTGTGTAAGAGAGGACAGAGCCGACTATACTTCCTTTGAAGGCTGGCGTCCTTCAACATCTGCAATAAGATACTGCAGATGTTCTTTCAGAAGGTTGTGGCGAATGCCCTCTTCTACACGGTGGTGTGCTGGGGAGGCAGCATTAAGAAGAAGGACGCCTCACGCCTGGACAAACTGGTGAGGAAGGCAGGCTCTATTGTAGGAGCTGGACAGTTTGACATCTGTGGCAGAGCAACGGGCTCTGAGCAGACTCCTATCAATTATGGAGAATCCACTGCATCCACTGAACAGTATCATCTCCAGACAGAGGAGCAGCTTCAGCGACAGACTGCTGTCACTGTCCTGCTCCACTGACAGACTGAGGAGATCGTTCCTCCATCACACTATGCGACTCTTCAATTCAACCCGGGGGGTAAAAGTTAACATTATACAAAGTTATTGTCTGTCTGTTATACCTGCATTGTTATCACTCTTTAATTTAATATTGTAGTATGCTGCTGCTGGAATATGGGAATTTCCCCTTGGGATTAATAAAGTATCTATCTATCTATCTATCTATCTATCTATCTATCTATCTATCTATCTATCTATCTATCTATCTATCTATCTATCTATCTATCTATCTATCTTTTGTGGTACCCGGCTAGGGTTCATGCCTGGCCGGGATGCCCAGGAGGACCGGAGGAGGGCTTGTGCCTCCTCCAGAACACGAGGGGGTGCCCGCCCTGATTGCTTTGGGGGCCACGGGTACAGAGCTTGGAAGCTCAACCCTGTAGGGGCCCGTGGTCACCGCCAGGGGGCGCCCCGATGCCTTGGGAGCCCTGGACCTCAGTACTTCCGCCACACCCGGAAGTGCTGGGGGGAAGAGGATTGGGGACACCTGGAGGACTTCCGGATACACCGCCAGAGCGTCCGCCACACAGGGGTGTGGCTACAGAAGCTCCTCAGGATGCACCTGGAGTCCATCCAGGGTGTATAAAAGGGGCCGCCTCCCTCCAGTCAATGGCAAGAGTCGGGTGGAAGAAGGACTTAGCTCAGAGGAGAGGAGTGGAGGCGGACCAGAGACTAGAAGGCATTGTGTTGTGTGGGCAAGGACTTAAGGGGTGATTGGTGCTGCGGCACTGGGTTTGTGCACTGTAAATATGAATAATAAATGTGTGTGTGGTGAAACCATCTTGTCTACCTGTCTGTGTCCGGGCTGTTCCCCACACTATCTAAAGATTTCAAACAAATATTCAACATTTGCATGAAGTACTGAGACGATTAAGAGCTAATCACATTTTTGCAAAATTCAAAAAAGTGTGAATGTCATACTGATCAAATGTTATTTTTCGGTTATGAAATGACATGAAAGGGATTCGGCGTGGATCAAGCCAAAGTGTCAGCTAAAGTCGCCAACACCCAAGAGTGTAACGTAAGACTAAAGCTTCAAAGGACAAGGAAGCCATGACAAAAGCCGAGTTTGGGAGTGGGGGCCCGATGTATAGAGTCTGCCATTTTCGTCACTGCGTTGGAAGGATTTTCAGGATCGGATGACGTTATTTCCCATCCATCTGTCAGCTTCAAAGGTGTGCCGGGCAATGTTCCAAGGCTTTATACTCTTTTCTCCACGTGCAGGCCCTCACTTAGGTGAATAATACAATTCCAAACAAGGAAAAGAAGATCCAATGTCATGCTGACTGACAGATGAAAAATAGTATATAACTGTTATCAGTCTGACTGCACGCTCCCCCAGCTGTCTTTACCTGTGTTGTCCTATGCTTTGCCTGGCAGTTCTAAATGCTGGGCCCCTGTACTAAATCTGGCTCAGCTATGCATGTAAGTAGAAAGAAAAGAAAAGCAGATTTAAAATATTTGCATAGAGCACAGTGACATATTAAACTTATCTTCTGATTGCAGAGTCGTATTTAAATTTGCATTACTGACCCAATTGATCAATTATCTAATATTTACATTTTTGATCACTTCAATGTGGATTCCCTCAAGATAAGGCCCAATATACCAAAAATGTATGTCTGCCAAGACGACACAAGGTTCAGAAAATGCCGGAAGCCAGTTTTTTTTATATATCTGAGCAACAATTAACTTTTGATTTTTTACATTTAAGATGTGAGGAAATTGTCAGATTGAATGAGATCGACTGAAACAGTCTCAGATATTTCATTCCTCATCACTTGTTTCCCCTCCTTTTTAGATGTAATTATGTTTTGCTTTACTTTAGGCCTGGCGTCCATAACCCCATCTTCTGAAACAGAAGGAAGGGGTTCTTTGTCATTTAACTTTATTTCTATCTTTACCCGAGTAGTCTGGCAGACACAAAGTTTCGGATGATCTTTCTAATAAATTGGATGAGGATGGAAAAGAAAGTGGCGGATTAATATTTGGGCCTAGGTTTAGGGTTAGGCGTTAGGATTAGGGTGACATTTCTTTGTAGAAGCCTGTGAGTTACAGTTCATATTATTCCAAAAATATTCCTCCATCCCCAGTGTCCATCCTCGTCACACCCAATGCAAATCTTAACATCTTTAACTCTGCCACCTGATACTCTTCTCCACCCATTCCACCCTACCTGTACTCTCTTCTTCACCTCTCTTCCACAATCCCCATTACTTTGTACTGTTGATCCCAAGTATTTAAACTCATCCACCTTCACCAACTCTACTCCCCTTATCCTCACCATTCCACTGACCTCCCTCTCATTCTCACACATGTATTCTATCTTGTTCCTACTGACCTTCATTCCTCTCCTCTCTAGAGCAGATCTCCACCTCTCCAGGGTCTCCTCAACCTGCTCCATACTCTCGCTACAGATCACAATGTCATCAGCAAACATCACAGTTCACGGGGACTCCTGTCTAATCTCATCTGTCAACCTGTCCTTCACCATTGCAAGTAAGAAAACTTTTCTACAGGCCCCAGCGCTGTGGAATTGTCTGCCTGCTTATATAAGAGATGCTTCAGAGGGTGTAGTAACACATTCTGTTCCAACTCTGCTTTGAGACACACAGAGGAGTTTTAAGTCATCAACACAAGTCAGGACACCTGTATAAATTGTTGGCTTCAACTTGCAAGGCTTCATTTACTTGAATTGCTGCTGAACATCTGTAGGTTGTAACCTATTAGTTGTTCCCTGAAGATGACCAATATTGTAATATTCTGAAATTTCCTTTTTTCAGTTTTTGCTAACCTAAACTTTAAATTTAAACCTCTGCTTACTTTTTCACCATTTTAGGTCATTCATTACATTTCAACTGATTACAGTTGAAGAAAAACTGTAATAACTGTGGTGTTCTAAAACTTATGACCAGTTGTGTACCTGATTAGAGTTGCCAATAAACTAGCCTTTAAGTGCCTTGAGCATGGGAAAGGCGCTACATAAATAAAATGTATTATTATTTATTATTAGCCGTGCATATTGCATTTCTGCATGTCAGTCATTTGCATAAAAATATAAGTAATACAACAATTATCCTATCTATATTGTTACCTTACGTGTTTTTTTTTATTCTTTGATCTTAGTGTTACTTGTGCCTTTGTCTGTGTGTACATAAATCATTTCCTTTGGGATTAATAAAGTATTCTGAATTAGGAGCTGTTCCTAACCCTCCTCTATTCTGCTTCTCTTCTCAATATCTTGATGGAGCACTTGGTGGCACTGATCTACTGCCAAGCTGTTCTCCTACCCATGGAAAGACATCTGAGATACTGGGATTCTTGGAATCAACAAATAGAAAGATTCTGTCATCAGATTAGACAGCCCGGCACCACAGATGGTACTGTGGAATGACCAGAAGGAGTGGGTGGCCAGCTGGTCGGGGTCTCTAGGACTTTGACTGTGTCTGATTATCTCTGTTCTGAATGTAGACCCCCAGAGGTTTATTTACCTCCTTGATGTTGCCGACTGCAGTTTTTGTTTTCCTCTCCCCCCATTCTCAACTGGCCATAGCTCAACAATTAATGAATTGGCATATAGTGCTGGGCTCCATTTATGTTAATCAGGTTCAAACAACTTTGTTTTCGTATGTTTAAACAAATCTGTGCCTACAGTTAGGTCCACAAATATTTGGACAGAGACAACTTTTTTCTAATTTTGGTTCCGTACATTACCACAATGAATTTTAAGTGAAACAACTCCGATGCAGTTGAAGTGCAGACTTTCAGCTTTAATTCAGTGGGGTGAACAAAATGATTACATAAAAATGTGAGGCAACTAAAGCATTTTTTAACACAATCCTTTCATTTCAGGGGCTCAAAAGTAATTGGACAAATGAAATAACTGGAAATCAAATGTTCATTTTTAATACTTGGTTGAAAACCCTTTGCTGGCAATGACAGCCTGAAGTCTTGAACTCCTGGGGCCTCATGTATAACGCCGTGCGTAGAACTCACACTATAACATGGCGTAAGCACAAAAGCGGGATTGTGCGTACGCACAGAAAAATCCAGATGCAGGAATCTGTGCGCACGCATACTTTCACGTTCTTCCACTACATAAATCCCGATCAGCGTGAAAAGTAACGCACGTGCACGCGCCTTCTGTCCCGCCCCAACTCCTCCCAGAATTACGCCTCTTTGAATATGCAAATCAATATAAATAGCCTTCTGTGAAAAGACAATGGGAAAAGCACAGGGGAAAATATAAGAATTTCAGCGAATACCAAGTGGAGGCAAAGGAAAAACATACTATTTGTTGGTTTAAACAGTGGTATAATCAACAAAAGAAAGTTGATCGAGTGACAGAGTGTCGGAAAAACTCGAAAGATCAAATTCACAAAGTCGCACAGTGCCCAAAATAAAAAAGAAATCACATATTAAAGTCGCTGTGAAAAGGCGAGTTGTAGCCCACCATCTGAGTGTCATATGAAAGCATATTAGGGTACAAACAAAAAACATAGGCACACAGTGTGAAAAAAGCACGAAATGTCAACTTTAATCTCGAAATTTCCACTTTAATCATGTAGTTTATTTTGCCATTAAAGTAGAACATTATAAACTTCATCTTAAAATCGTTTATTTTACTAGTTTCTCAAGTAGCATGTTAAATGCTTTTTTCTGTGTTTGATCTTCTATGTGCTCTATGTGTGTGAATCACTACGTGCTTCTGTTCTTTCTCTTTCTCCGACAGGACACAGAATGCATTACATTCGAGATATTACAGCTCTCTGAATAATTAAAATACTGAGATGTATACGTGATATCATTTTCATGATGATAGGAATGAAAGCATGTTATTAAACATGGGAACACGGTGGCACAGTGATTGTTCATATCTCACGCAAGAGGCTTGCTGCACCATGTGCGACCTTCGATGAAATAATTTATTACAGAAGTACTGTCTCTTTCAAACGTACTAACCTCCAATTCCTGTCCATACTTTTCTTTCTCCAATCGCCACACAATCAGCTCTGTAATAGACGTTAAGCCATTTGTAAGCTTAGAACGCCGATTCTTCAAAACTTTTAAGGAACATTGAAATATCTTCGTAGTACATGTTTAATTATTCTATTCGTCAATCCTTCCAGTGTCGCGTCAGCACGAGCAAGAATACAGCGCAAGGCAGGAGCTATCCTTGAACTAGCTATACGCTGCGGCACCGTGTCCTCACATGTTTAATTATTAGCAATACAGATTATTTAAATGAAGTTAAAGTTTTATCTGTATACTATAAGCAACACATTTTGCTGCATTTCATCTTAAAAATGATATTGCCATTATACGCGCTTTATAAAGTAGCGCAGGTTGTGCAATATTATAACTGTAGTGCAAGTTTACAGTGAGGTGATTGAGTGCGTTTATAGTTCTTGGGATGAAACTGTTTGTGAAACGCGAGGTCCGTACAGGAAAGGGTTTGACGCTTTTTGCCGTGGTTGAGGTAGTGTGTACTTGAAACTGTATACCGATCATTCTCTTTCCGGTCATCTGCTGCTGTGATTCACACTCAGATACAGTGATATAAATACTCCGAGTGGTGCAGTGAGAGTAATATGGAAAAACCCTTAACGGGAACAGCAAAAAGAAGAACAAGATGCAGTGAGCGTAACAACGCTAAAGCAGTTCTGGTATTTGGTATACTATGGCTATTCCCTGGACCATTATATTGCAGCAGGTTAATTACAATCAGATGCATTACACTAATAAACAATATGCAGTTAATTTCAGTGTATTTATAAAGCCGATTCAGGAATGTGGAGCTAAGAAAGAAAGGATGAGCACACAGGAACAGTAGTTTGACCATTCTGTGGACCATTATATTGTTACAGGTTAATTACAATCAGATGCATTAAATTTATGAACGATATGCGATTAATTTCAGTGTATTTGATAAAGCCGCCGCCGTGGATGTGGATCTAAGAAAGGGTAACCATACAGGAACAGTAGCACTGCTTTGACACTGGGTGCCGCCAGTCTGCAAAACCGGGCGGATAAATTGCGTACGCCAAGGAATGAGTTACCGTGGAAATGTGCATGGCTTTACGCCAAGTTTAGGTTTTATACATCGCGATTTGAGCGTGGAAAGGTTCGTACGCAACATTTCTGTGCGTACGCACCGTTTATACATGAGGCCCCAGGACATCACCAGGGGCCTCATGTATAACGCCGTGCGTAGAACTCACACTATAACATGGCGTAAGCACAAAAGCGGGATTGTGCGTACGCACAGAAAAATCCAGATGCAGGAATCTGTGCGCACGCATACTTTCACGTTCTTCTACTACATAAATCCCGATTTGCGTGAAAAGTAACGCACGTGCACGCGCCTTCTGTCCCGCCCCAACTCCTCCCAGAATTACGCCTCTTTGAATATGCAAATCAATATAAATAGCCTTCTGTGAAAAGACAATGGGAAAAGCACGGGAGAAAATATAAGAATTTCAGCGAATACCAAGTGGAGGCAAAGGAAAAACGTACTATTTGTTGGTTTAAACAGTGGTATAATCCACAAAAGGAAGCTGATCGAGTGACAGAGTGTCGGAGAAACTCGAAGGCTCAACTTCACAAAGTCGCACAGTGCCCGAAATAAAAAAGAAATCACATATCAAAGTCGCCGTGAAAAAGCGAGTCGTAGCCCACCGTCTGAGTGTCATATGAAAGCTTATTAGGGTACAGACAAAGTTCATCTTAAAATCGTTTAATTTACTAGTTTCTCAAATCCCATTGTAACTAAAGTGGCATGTTAAATGCTTTGTTCTGTATTTGATCTTCTATGTGCTCTATGTGTATGAATCACTACCTGCTTCTTAAACGGGCTTTCTCTTTCTCCGACAGGACACATAATCCATTACATTCTTGATATTACAGCTCTCTGAATAATTAAAATACTGAGATGTATACGTGATATCTTTTTCATGATGATAGGAATGAAAGCATGTTATTAAACATGGGAACACGGTGGCGCAGTGCTTGTTCATGTCTCACGCAAGAGGCTTGCTGCGCCATGCGCAACCTTCAATGAAATAATTTATCACAGCAGTACTGTCTCTTTCAAACGTACTAACCTCCAATTCCTGTCCTTACTTTTCTTTCTCCAAAAACTCAATCGCCACACAATAAGCTCTGTAATAGACGTGAAGCCATCTGTAATCTTAGAACTTCGATTCTTCAAAACTTTTAAGGAACACTGAAATACCTTAGTAGTACGTGTTTAATTATTATATCCGTCTATCTTTCCAGTGTCGCGTCAGCACCAGCAATAATACAGCGCAAGGCAGGAACAATTACTGAACTAGCTAGCGCTGCGGCACCGTGTCCTCACATGTTTAATTATTAACAATACAGATTATTTAAATGAAGTTAAAGTTTTATCTGTATAATATAATCAACATGTTTTGCTGCATTTCGTCTTCGAAATGAATACCGTCATCATATGTAAATACGCGCTTTATAAAGTGGCGCTTGTTGTGCAATATTATAACTGTAGTGCAAGTTTACAGTGAGGTAATTGTACTTATAAGTACAAACATTTCTACAAGGAGCACTTGATGGACTGATTTAGTGCGTTTAGAGTTCTTGGGATGAAACTGTTTCTAAACCGCGAAGTCCGTACAGGGACTAAAGCGTTTGCTGTGGCTCAGGCAGCATCTGCTTCATGCTGTGTACCGATAATTCTCTTTCCAATCAGCTGCTGCTGTGATTTCCCACTCAGATACAGTAATATAAATACTCTGAGTGGTGCAGTGAGAGTAATGTGGGAAAAGATGATCTGCTGTGGCAACACCTAACGGGATCAGCTGAAAGAAGATGCAGTG
Source organism: Erpetoichthys calabaricus (assembly GCF_900747795.2). Taxonomy (NCBI): domain Eukaryota; kingdom Metazoa; phylum Chordata; class Cladistia; order Polypteriformes; family Polypteridae; genus Erpetoichthys; species Erpetoichthys calabaricus. The sequence goes on along the minus strand of NC_041396.2, from coordinate 293,068,957 downwards.
AGAGTTACAACGCTAAAGCAGTTATGGTATTTGGAATACTATGGCTATTCCCTGGACCATTATATTGCAGCAGGTTAATTACAATCAGATGCATTACACTAATAAACAATATGCAGTTAATTTCAGTGTATTTATAAAGCCGCGCCAGGAATGTGGATTTAAGAAAGAAAGGGTGATCACACAGGAACAGTAGCACTGCTTTGACACTGGGTGCCGCCAGTCTGCAAAACCGGGCGGATAAATTGCGTACGCCAAGGAATGAGTTACCGTGGAAATGTGCGTGGCTTTACGCCAAGTTTAGGTTTTATACATCGCGATTTGAGCGTGGAAAGGTTCGTACGCAACATTTCTGTGCGTACGCACCGTTTATACATGAGGCCCCAGATGTTGGGTTTCCTCCTTTTTAATGCTCTGCCAGGCCTTTACTGCAGCGGCTTTCAGTTGCTGTTTGTTTGTGGGCCTTTCTGTCTGAAGTTTAGTCTTCAACAAGTGAACTGCCTGCTCAGTTGGGTTAAGATCAGGTGACTGACTTGGCCATTCAAGAATTTTCCACTTCTTTGCTTTAATAAACTCCTGGGTTGCTTTGGCTGTATGTTTTGGGTCATTGTCCATCTGTATCATGAAACAATATGACTGCATTTAGCTGGATTTGAGCAGACAGTATGTCTCTGAACACCTCAGAATTTATTCGGCTGCTTCTGTCCTGTGTCACATCATCAATAAACACTAGTGAATTATATTGTGAATTTCCCATTGGGATTAATAAAGTATCTATCTATCTATCTATCTATCTATCTATCTATCTATCTATCTATCTATCTATCTATCTATCTATCTATCTATCTATCTATCTATCTATCTATCTATCTATCTATCTATCTATCTATCTATCTATCTATCTAGTGTCCCAGTGCCACTGGCAGCCATCACACTGCCTCCCCCGTGTTTTACAGATGATGTGCTATGCTTTGGATAATGAGCTGTTCCACGCCTTCTCCATACTTTTTTCTTGCCATCATTCTGGTAGAGGTTGATCTTGGTTTCATCTGTCCAAAGAATGTTTTTCCAGAACTGTGCTGGCTTTTTTAGATGTTCTTTAGCAAAGTCCAATCTAGCCTTTCTATTCTTGAGGCTTATGAGCTGCTTGCACCTTGCAGTGCACCCTCTGTATTTACTTTCATGCAGTCTTCTCTTTATGGTAGACTTGGATATCGATACGCCGACCCCCTGGAGAGTGTTGTTCAGTTGGTTGGCTGTTGTGAAGGGGTTTCTCTTCACCATGGAAATGATTCTGCGATCATCCACCACTGTTGTCTTCCATGGACGTCCAGGTCTTTTTGCGTTGCTGAGTTCACCAGTGCTTTCTTTCTTTCTTTCTCAGGATGTACCAAACTGTATATTTTGCCACTCGTAATATTGTGGCAATTTCTCGGATGGGTTTTTTCTGTTTTCGCAGCTTAAGGATGGCTTCTTTCACCTGCATGGAGAGCTCCTTTGACCGCATGTTGTCTGTTCACAGCAAAATCTTCCACATGCAAGCACCACACCTCAAATCAACTCCAGGCCTTTTATCTGCTAATTGATAATGACGTAATGACGGACTTGCCCACACCTGCCCATGAAATAGCCTTTGAGTCAATTGTCCAATTACTTTTGAGCCCCAGAAATGAAGGGATTGTGTTCAAAAAATGCTTTAGTTGCCTCACATTTTTATGCAATCGTTTTGTTCACCCCACTGAATTAAAGCTGAAAGTCTGCACTTCAACTGCATCGGAGTTGTTTCATTTCAAATTCATTGTGGTAATGTACAGAACCAAAATTAGAAAAAAGTTGTCTCTGTCCAAATATTTATGGACCTAACTGTATATGTGTACTGGTTACATAATTTGGTAAGCTTGCCTTGGCATTTTACTTGTCACAGAGCTCTGTGTCTGCACTCAGTGAAGAGCACTATACACAAATAAACTGAATTGAACTGAGCTGAAGTGTTTAATAAGCCAAAAAATGAATCGATCAAGTCAAGAAGAGTTGGGGAATGACCCCTTATAAAGTCCAATGGACCAGATTCAAAAATGAATGAAATTAGGTCAAAAAACCAAAACATTTGACAAAAAATTATTGATAGGGAGACAATTATATAGAATACTACGGAGCTCCACACCCTGTTCACTTCACTCGCCAACCCCCGGGTTTAGTCAACCGGATATACAATTTAAAGAGATTGTTATTTTCTTAGGAATTGTTACATATGCATTATTTTCACTTTTAATATTACTTTAAAACTTCAATTAAAACAATATTTGCAATTAAAGTTTCTTCAAGATCGCATTGAATTTTGATTCCATGTTTGGACTTACATCGTGACAACACAACGTATAACTGTCTGTAAGTGAATTTTGTTTCTTTCTCTCTAATAAATAAACCAACTTTTTTTGACATCATACACCATAAGGTGCATACTAATTCAGCGTGAGCAGGAACACAGCTTTTATCCCTCCAGACCCCAGTTCCATTGCCTCAAAACACCACTCACATCAGTACAGTTACTCCCAGTTTCAAATAAAAACTAACAGCGTCAGATCCCTAGGGCAGTAGTATGTATCGTTATCGTGAGTGAGAGAATAAAAGTGAAAAAAAACGGTAACTTTTGTACACCGTCTGTTACAGACGCAAACCAAGTGTATGTGTGTACTGTATAATATTAACAATAAGAGCAGCTCACTACTGAAAATGGCAAATATAGGAGTCAGTGGGGATCGAACCGGGGACTCTTGATTACAAGTCAGCAAATCTTACCACTACGCCACAGAAGCTGTTGTTTTGTCCTTGAACCTTTTGTGAAAGTGTTTATTTGGTTTCTGTTTTATAAATGTGTTTACACAGATTATTGTAGAAACAGAACACATTTGAAATGCATGTGTTGCAAATAACAATCTATTATTTCCACTCTAAAACTCCACTTCACTCCCAGATAATCAATCAAGGCATGAGCTGGGAGAAGTTTGTGCACGTTCTAAGTCGGTGGGGGAATGGAATAGCAGCCTGCTTGCTGCTTGTCTTTATCGGTACATTTACAGGACAAAAGACGCTGGTGGAGAGGTGCGAACGGATTTAAGGGGGGCTTGATCTACAAGTTTTTTCATAGGCTCTGGTAACTCTAGTGTTAATGGATTGTTTTCTGTCCAGATTAAGTACCGGAATGCACCTGACGACTGTGGTCTTGTTTGAAAATAGTTGTAAGTATATGGCATGACTTGAAAGTCTCCATCTTGCGGGACTTCCTTCCCAAAAGTCTCTTCCAAAGTCACGTTTTGTCCCAAGATTTTTTTATTATAATAGAGAGATGGTGGCAGGAAATTACATCACTACGACAGGACAGAAGTAATGTCATCAGTGTGGGGCTGGAAGTGATGTCATCACAGTGCACCAGAAAAATCACATCATTGATGTGGGACCTGAAGTGACATCATCATCTGAAAACAGAGGTGGAAATGATGATGCGTGGCCATTTTGAGATACAGGAAGTGATGGAGGTAAGTTGACAAGTTCTTTATTTATCTTCTTTGAGTCTGAAGAGAGAGAGAGAGACATTAGTACCAAGATCAGCTCTTCTTCTTGTGATAATTCACTCACCTCTGGGTTTGTTGGTTGCCTCCTAAGCCCACATGTGTGACAAGTGATATGGATGAGGAGCACCTCAACATCACTAGGAGGGGCCAAGGCATGAAGCTTCATTGACCATACTGGATACGGCTGATCTTCACAGATGTCGTTGGTCAATCTTTTTCATGCGCTGCTTTCAATACCAACGGTGACATACCTAACTTGCAGATCAAAAAGCACTTCCATTACTAAAAGTTTGGAAGGTCAGCTCCTCACTTTGAAAAGCATTCACAAACAATTCCACCCAGGGCTGCACAAGCACTATACTGAATGATTCAACCCATTGAATGTGTCTACCTGGCGTGATAAGAAACTGAGCCACGTTTGTGATGGGGACTGGTGTTTGCAATTGTTCCCCACGTACGAGGAGTTCTTATTAAGTGTGGTTCATACGCTCACACTGATTATGTCTCAGGCATTGGTGCCAATTAGTTGGTTTAGTGAGGTTCTCAGATCAGCGCTGCTGCCAAGAAGACAATTGAATCTGACAATAGAGGAAGTAAACGTCTTAACAAGGTTTCTGTAGGTGAACCTGTGGAAGGTTCATCATCGAGTCTCAAGAGTCTTCCTCCTGAACCAACAACCCACTGGAACCCAAGCCCATTTTCCCATAGGATCAATGCTTCAGGGTTTTTGAGGAAAGTAACTCCCGTGGATAACAAGAATTGACTTGTGTTTTATTGCATGTCCTGTGTGTAGTTCTTGTATGTTGCTGACAAGATCAAAGTACATTTCCACTTGTGGATAATAAAGGTAAACTAAGTAACTACTGAAGTTTTCCCTTCTCTGGTAATTACTTTTTGGTGTATATTATAGTATTATTCTAAATATTTTGCTGGATCAAAAACTCAAAGAGCATCACTTTGTAGATCCTCTGAGTCCTGTCACCGCACATCTTTCCCTGCTCTGACTCCTCATCCTTACTGACCTGGTGTTCGTCTCTTTGTCAGATTTGCAATTTTCCAATTGAGGATTGGACTTCTACTATGCTGAAATGCTACTGTGATGAACTTTTCTGTGCTAAACACTCCATCGATAACATTTCGGTTGAACTGGAATAATCCTAATTAGAACATTAGAACATGAGAACAATCTCGACGAGAACAGGCCATTCAGCCCAACAAAGCTCGCCAGTCCTATCCACGTAATTCTTTCAAAATAACATCAAGTTGAGTTTTAGAAGTCTGTAAAGTCCTATTGTCTATCACACTAGTTGTTCACTTATTCCGTCTGTGGTTCTCTGTGTAAAGAAAAACTTCCTAATGTTTACATGAAATGTACCTTTCAACTGTGTCCCCGTGTTCTTGATGAACTCATTTTAAAGTCACCGTCTCAATCCACTGGACTAATTCTCTTTATAATTTTGAACACTTCAGTCAGGTCTCCTCTTAATCTTCTTTTGCTTAAACTGTAAAGGCTCAGCTCTTTTAATCTTTCCTCATAACTCATCCCCTGTAGCCCTCAATCAGCCTAGTTGCTCTCCTCTAGACCTACTCTAGTGCTGCTATGTCCTTTTTGTAGCCTGGAGACCAAAACTGCACACAGGACTCCAGATGAGGCCTCACCAGTGTGTTATAAAGCAGAGCAGACCCTCCTGTGACTTGTACTCCACACATCAAGGCGCTATATAACCTGACATTCTGTTAGCCTTCTTAATGGCTTCTCAACACTGTCTGGCAATTGATAGTGATGAGTCCACTACATCTCCTAAATCCTCTCATAATATGGACTCTCAATTTTCAGATCTCCATTATACTTTGAATGCTGCAGTATATCAAAGTTTTTAACTGGGGATTCTGACGTTTCCATACTGTGCTCTGGAGCTTGACCAGGGTGTTGATGATGCCCTTCTTAATCTAGGACAGCGGTTCTCAAACTGTGAGGTGTGGAAGATGAATGTTCTCTTCGTTCCCTTGTACTAATCCTTGTCTAAGGAGTTAAGCAGAAGTAAGCTTTAAAAACATGCTTTGCTGAGCAAACAGAAAAAATATTTGTCAAAAGGACTCAAGGTCTAAGCATTCCACACTGAGACTGCCTTATCACTTTTCCCTTAGTTTACATCTGAACGCCATAACAAGGAGCCAAGGAATCAAGTTGCACAAGGAGCATTGAAGGGGCTCAAGGATTGTGTATAATAAAGTGTTGACTGTTGCATTTTCATAATGAATATTAAATCACGCATTCTAGGGGTATAAAAACTTTGTCCCACCCAAAAAACAGTTGTTCAGAAGAGCCCTGACGCTGTCATGTAATATTGATTGCCTGCTTTTCTGAAACCTGCTCACTGTAACGATGTGAAAATAAAGCTGCTATATGACCACACCTGCTGTCTTGTCTAAGTGATCATCCACAGAGGCGCGCCCCCCTAGTAACAAAAAAGGGGGCACGAATGTTGCCATATGTGGCGTAATGTCGCTATTCGTAGGGAAATTTTAAAATTGTAGTGGTGTATTGGCAGCAAAAAATATAGGAATAAATTTTATTAGGATTTCAAAAAAATGTTAGGGGGGCGCGATTAAAACTGTTATGAAAACTCGGGTCGCAAATACTTAAAGGTTGAGAAATGCTGATCTAGGAAATACTCCTAAAGATCTCCCAGACATTTTAAACTTTTTAAAATCCTTTGGAATTATGTCAGGGTATGAAATCAATGGGCTAAAGGCCTTCCTACTGTCATCTAACACAACTGTCTGTTCTGCTACTTGCTCTACATTTGACTCCATTACTGACTCGTTTGAGTATTTGGACACTGATATATCTTTATTAGGTTCATTACTTATTACTAATTGTAGAAGTTCCCTTTATGCTAACGGCGTCTTCTTGTATCTTGGAAACACTCTGCAACATCTCCCAATATACAGTAATACCTTGGATTCCGAACGTGATCCGTTCCAGACACCCCATTCGAGTTCCAAATCGTTTGAGTTCCAAGACAATTTCTCCCCTTTAAAATAATAGTAACTGGATTAATCCGTTCCTGAGTCCCACAAAGTTGAATTTTCATAATGATTTTAAGTAAGTAAATACACTGGATTTTAAGGTAAAATATTAACAAAAAATAATATTTGAATAAAATGTAAATTAATAAAGTTAAAAATATAAACACCCGTATTTACCTTCAAATGGAATGATGATGGAGCTGTGGGAGCTGGAGGAGGAGAAGGAGAGAGATTATTGCTTTGAAGGCAAGTCACCATCCATGATAACATCAGGTAACTGTGTTTCTGGTGGCGAAAACAGCAACGAAAATCACACGAGATGCTCTCACTACAGCTTACGGCAACGAACTGAACGACAAAGCATATGGGTGGCCCGAACACTGGGGAAACATACGCACAAACACACATGAATGACGTGCTGGGCGTTCGGATTCCAAAGCAGCATTCGGATTCCGGGGAAAAATTTGCTCAAATATTTCATTCAGATTCCAAATTGTTTGAGTTCGGATTCCTGGGGCAATACTGTACTTCAAAAGCCTCAGTATGCCAACGTTTTTACAGCAGACTGTGACATCACCAAGCCGACTTGACAACTCATCCGTTTGCCAATGACGTTCTCCTTTATCTAGGAAGTTGTCCTGGAGTTAAAAACTTTCAATTTTTGAACTGCAGATTGCTTATGTTTAGTTTTAATTTTTTGTTTAAATGAACCAGGATGAATCGAATTTACAGGACTTTAATGACAGGCATTGCAAGCATTCTTTCTCGTACATTACACCAGTAATTTATAATTTTTAATGCATCTGTTTTAGTCGGTTTATAATTGTAGCTATTGGAAAATAATTAAAAACCACAACCTAGGTAAGGAAAGCAGTACGAGGTGCGTAAAAAGATCAAAGGGTTTGCTCAGTGTCAATTATTACAAGGAGAAGGCAGCCAATCAAAAGCGTTGTAATTGTCCAAGTGACTTCACAAAGTCCCAGGGAATAGCTGGGGAGCCAACCAGTGGCCCTGTTTAATCAAGTGTGTGATGGCACTGCAAAAACATAAACAAAAAAAAATGGCATCTCTGGCTTCCACTTAATGCCTCTTAAGGAAAGCTCTGCACCTTCCTCATTCTAGGAGCGGGTCAGTAATTGGGAGCTCCGTCCTGATAGGCTCAGGTTCAAGATCGAGGCACACCACCTTTTATAATGCTGGGAGCAAAAGGGGCGGGATCTTCCATGTATACGTCATGTGTCCTCACCGGACGTCTTCAAGTTCAAGTTCAAGTTCAAGTAGGCTTTATTGTCACTTCAACCATATACAGTTAGTACACAGTGAAACGAAACAACGTTCCCCCAGGACCAAGGTGCTACATGCAACATAAATTTACAACATAAATTAACAGAAAAACTAAACTAGCTAACTAAGAGGCCTAGTTAGCTGGCTAGCAGAGACAAGACAGATTGACCTAACATAAATTACCTAACATGAATTACCTAACATGAATTACAGCATAAATCAACAAAAACTAACTAACTATCTAAGGAAGACTTTTTTAACCAGACAGCAGACAACAAAGTGCACGTGCAATGTGCAAACAAAAGCAACAAGTGACAGTGCGACAAAAAACACAAACGTAACATAATAATAAGGTGTTGTGGTGATGAGTTGAGGTAGTGGAGAAACAGTAAACATTCCTTAGTTTAGCAGCAAAAAAATTAGGAAGTAAAGAAGTTAGTGCAAAAAGTAGACCAGTAATGGATATTGTGCAAAAAAAGAAAGCATTTACAGGTTGGTGTGTACGATAGTTTGGTAGTGTAGGTCAGTGTGTTTAAGCTTGTGTTGATTAGTCAGTCCAATCACAATGTTTTGAGGTAGTTGAGTTAAGCTAAGTGATAATGTTTGTGTGTGTGTGTGTGTGTGTGTGTGCGTGCGTGTGTGTGTGTTTATCAGTCCAGTCCCTTTTTGTTGAGAAGACGGATGGCTTGTGGAAAAAAGCTGTTGCACAGTCTGGATGTGTGTGCCGAATGCTTCGGTACCTTTTTCCAGATGGCAGGAGGGTGAAGTGTGTGTGAGAGGGGTGTGTCCGATCAGCCACAATGCTGGTGGCTTTGCGGATGCAGCGTGTGGTGTAGATGTCTTCAATAGAGGGGAGAGAGACCCCGATGATCTTCTCTGCTGTCCTCACTATCCGCTGTAGGGTCTTGCGGTCCGATATGGCACAATTCCCAAACCAGACAGTGATGCAGCCGCTCAGGATGCTCTCGATAGTTCCTCTATAGAAGGTGGTCAGGATCGGAGGTGGGAGCTGGGCCTTTCTCAGTCTTCTCAGAAAGAAGAGACGCTGTTGGGCTTTCTTGTGTAGGGAGCTGGTGTTGAGGGACCAGCTGAGGTCCTTCTCCAGGTGGACGCCCAGGAATTTGGTGCTGTCGACGATCTCCACAGAGGAGCCGTTGATGCTCAGCGGAGAATGGTCACCTCGTGTCCTCCTAAAGTCAACAACCATCTCCTTTGTCTTGTCAACATTCAGAGACAGGTTGTTGTCTTTACACCAGTCCGTTAGCCCCTGCACTTCCTCTCTGTACGCTGACTCGTCGTTCTTGCTAATGAGACCCACCACGGTCGTGTCATCAGCGAACTTAATGATGTGATTTGAGCTGTATGTTGCTACACAGTCGTGAGTCAGCAGTGTGAACAGCAGGGGACTGAGCACACAGCCTTGTGGGGCACCGGTGCTCAGTGTGGTGGTGCTGGAGGTGCAGTTCCCGATCCGTACTGACTGAGGCCTTCCGGTCAGAAAGTCCAGGATCCAGTTGCAGAGGGAGGTGTTCAGGCCCAACAGGCTCAGCTTCCCGATCAGTTGTTGGGGGATGATCGTGTTGAATGCTGAGCTGAAATCTATGTACAGCATTCGAACGTATGTGTCCTTCTTGTCCAAGTGTGTGAGGGCAAGATGGAGTGCAGTGGAGATGGCGTCGTCCGTTGAGCGGTTAGGACGGTACGCAAATTGCAGTGGGTCCAGTGAGGGGGGCAGCAGGGACTTAATGTGTCTCATGACAAGCCGCTCGAAGCACTTCATGATGGTGGGTATAAGTGCAACAGGACGATAGTCATTGAGACAGGACACAGAAGACTTCTTGGGCACGGGTACGATGGTGGTGGCCTTGAAGCACGTGGGAACGACGGCGCTGCTCAGAGAGATGTTGAAGATGTCGGTAAGAACATCTGCCAGCTGTTCTGCACATTCTCTGAGCACTCTGCCTGGGATGTTGTCTGGTCCAGCAGCTTTACGTGGGTTGACTCTGCGTAGAGTTTTCTTCACATCCACTGTAGTGAGACACAGCACCTGGTCGTTCAGAGGAGGGGTGGTCTTCCTCGCCGCCACGTCGTTCTGCCTGTCGAACCAAGCGTAGAAGTTGTTCAGCACATCTGGGAGGGAGCCGTCACCGTCACAGGCAGGTGATGTCGTCCTGTAGTGTGTGATGGCTTGTAAGCCCTGCCACATGCGCCGTGTGTCGCCGCTGTCTATGAAGTGATTGTGGATTCTCTGGGCGTGTGCACGCTTCGCCTCTCTGATGGCCCGAGAGAGTTTGGCCCTTGCTCTTCTAAGGGCCACCTTGTCTCCCGCTTTGAAGGCAGAGTCTCGGGTCCTCAGAAGTGCACGCACTTCCGCAGTAATCCACGGTTTCTGGTTGGGTCGTGAGATGATGTTCTTGGAGACAGTGACGTCATCGGTGCACTTACTGATGTAGTTGGTCACTGATGAAGTGTACTCCTCCAAGTCAGTGAAGTCGCCGTAAGTTGCAGCCTCCCTAAACATGTTCCAGTCAGTGCTCTCAAAACAATCCTGAAGAGCAGAGATGGCTCCTGCTGGCCAGGTTTTCACTTGCTTCAGAACCGGTTTTGAACGCCTGACGAGTGGTCTGTATGCTGGAATTAGCATAACAGAGATGTGGTCTGAGTAGCCGAGGTGGGGGCGGGGCTCAGCCCGATATGCGCCGGGGATGTTTGTGTAAACAAGATCCAGCGTGTTTTCCCCTCTCGTTGCAAAGTCCACATATTGATGGAATCTAGGAAGCACTGACTTGAGATTTGCATGGTTGAAATCTCCAGCAACAATAAACAGTCCATCCGGGTGTGTATTTTGCAGTTCACTGATCTTTGTATACAGTTCCCATAGCGCTTCCTTAGCATTAGCGCCAGGTGGAATGTACACTCCGATAATGAAAACGGTGGTGAATTCCCGTGGTAAATAAAAAGGTCTGCATCTAACAGTCACAAACTCCACCAGCGATGAGCAATAACTAGAAACTAGCACAGAGTTCTTGCACCATTTCGCGTTGATGTAAACACACAAGCCGCCACCGCGAGTCTTACCGCACAAAGCTGCATTTCTGTCGGCGCGAAACGAGGCTAGCCCATCTAGCTGAATAGCGGCGTCCGGTACTTTGTCGCTGAGCCATGTCTCCGTGAAAACAAAGACACAGCAGTCTCTAACCTCACGCTGTGTAGCCTGCTGGAGTCGGATGTAGTCCAGTTTATTGTCCAGGGAGCAGACGTTGGATAGGATGATGGACGGGAGAGCCGGCCGGCTAGGGTTTGTTTTTAGCCTAGCACAGACTCCCGCCCGCTTTTCGCGCTTCTGCTTCCTCGCGCACCGCTTCCGATATCCCCTTCTCCAGCCGCCGGCATCAGGCAACGCCGAGGCTTCGAGGCCTGGTTCGCGCAGCAAGCCGAGGTCGCGTAGCGTTTCCCGCAGCTCATCATGGATGTCGTTAACCGGTTTGTTTAGGTAGAAGAGTGTCTGGCGGTTGTATGTACGAACACCAGTCGCGACGATATCCATACATAGAGTAAAATAAACACATTACACATAAAAACGTAAACAACGTAGCACCGTTTTTGCTCCGGAGCTGCCGCTGCGTGCTACTGCCGCGCCGCCATACCAATAGAGGTGGGAGGAAGAGACAGATCAGTTAGCGACAGCACCCCCTCATGTCCCAAAATGGTGTTACCTTCTTGGTCTGAGCCCTGGAGATGATCCTCAAGCACCCATGCGTGACAGTGTATAACGTCACATTTCCCAAAACCCCACATGTGCATTTTGACATAAATATGGCTTGTCCAAGGAACAACAGTATGACAACAGAAGTGCAATGACATAGGAAGTGACATCAGAGATCAAGAGACGCAAACCCATCTGATTTGGATGTCAGAAAATGTAACCTATGAGTGACACCAATCGCTAAATCAAAAGTGGCCCAGGACAACATCCACCTCTTGACATTTCTGATTTTCAGTAAGCTTTTCTAAGACTGTTAATATCCAGTCTTTTCTATTTATTTTATTTTATATTTTCTTCTGTTTGGTATTGTTATATGTTAATAAACTGCTCCAATTAAAGGAACACTTTGAAAACACATCAGATCTCAATGGGAAAAGAAATCCTGCTGGCTATCTCTACTCCTATGGACTGATATGGTGATGTGTTAGGAACGAAAGGATGGAAATTAAAATGATCAACTTACAGAGGGCTGAATTCAGACACTTTGGCTTGAATTTCATTGCAGCAACTCCAAATTGTACTCAGTAGTTTGTATGCCCCAACCCATGCCTGACAACGTCCTAATGAGACAACAGATGGTGTCCTAGGGGATCTCCTCTCAGATCAGGACCAGGGCATCACTGAGCTCCTGGACAGGCTGAGGTGTTGGATGGACCCAAACATAATGTCCCACCCAGAGGTGTTCTATTGGCGAGTGAGTGGGGGGGGCCAGTCAATGGGATCAGTTCCTTCATCCTCTCGCCACATGAGGCATAGGGTCTGCACCAGCATAGGCTCTGACAATGGGTCCAAGGATTTCATCCCAAAACCTAATGGCAGTCAAGGTGCTGTTGTCCATCCTGTAGAGGTCTGTACGTCCCTCCATGGATATGCCTCCCCAGACCATCACTGACCCACCACCAAACCAGTCATGCTGAATGATGTTACAGGCAGCATAACATTCTCCACGACTTCTCCAGACCCTTTCATGTCTGTCACATGTGCTCCGAGTGAACCTGCTCTCATCTGTGAAAAGCACAGGGCACCAGTGGTGGACCTGCCAGTTCTGCTATTCTATGGCAAATGTCAATTGAGCTCCACGGTGCCCACTAGAGGTTATTGGGCTCTCACGCCACCCCCATGAAGTCTGTTTCTGACTGTTTGGTCAGAGACATTCACACCAGTGGCCTGCTGGAGGTCGTTCTGTAGGCTCTGCCAGTGCTCATCCTGTTCCTCTTTGCCCAAAGGAGCAGAGACCGTGGGTCCTGCTGATGGGTTAAGGACCATCTACGAGGGGCCCTATCCAGCTCTCCTAGAGGAACTGCCTGTCTCCTGGAATCTCCTCCATGCCCTTGAGACTGTGTTGGGAGACACAGCAAACCTTCTGGCAATGCCATGTATTGATGTGCCTGCCATCCTGGAGAAGTTGGACTACCTGTGCCAGCTCTGTAGGGTCCAGGTATGGCCTCATGCTACCAGTAGTGACACTGACTGTCACTATATATATATATATAGAGAGAGAGAGAGAGTATATACCGCATTGCTTTTATATTTTCTTTATTTTGTCTTTTATTTAGAGTGATTGCAATAATAAGAGGGCACCAACTGTGGTTAGATTGCTGCTTTGTTGCCCACAAGGCTTTTGGGTTTGCTCCTCAATAATTAAAACAACTGTGGCAAAAATAAGACAGAGTTTGGTTATTAGTAAGTGGCATAAAACCAAAAGTGTTGCACTTTTATGAGTGTCGCGAGGACTCCCACATGTTTTTAGTGCTGCTGACAGTGCGTCCATATGTACAGAATCCTATGCCAGTGACTGGCAACAACTTGAGACTTTGTCTGGCTAGGATTTCTATATGTGTGTGTGGGTAGCTGTTTCTTATGTGGAATACTGTGCAGTAACTGGCAACTGGTATCACCCAAGACTTTGTCTGGATAAGATCACTATGTGAATCCGTGTTTTTGTTAATCTTCAAGGGTGGAAGTAGATGAACCCAATAAACATACCTTGGTAAAAGCCTCACAAACTTCATGATAATACAAAAATACTCCTAAAGATCTCCAGCAAATTTTAGACCATTTTAAACCCTCTTAAATTATACCACTGTATAAAACTAATTAGTTGAAGTCCTCCTCTCTACCATCTAACACCTTGGCTACTCACCGTACCTTTGTTCCTGTTTCTGACCAGGTTGTAATAATCGCCCGATACATCCATCCATCCTCCCATTTTCCAACCCGCTGAATCTGAACACAGGGTCACGGGGGTCTGCTGGAGCCAATCCCAGCCAACACAGGGCACAAGGCAGGAAACAATCCTGGGAAGGTTGCCAATCCACCGCAGGACACACACAAACACACCCACACACCAAGCACACACTAGGGCCAATTTAGAATCGCCAAGCCACCTAACCTGCATGTCTTTGGACTGTGGGAGGAAACCGGAGTGCCCGGAGGAAACCCACGCAGACACGGGGAGAACATGCAAACTCCACGCAGGGAGGACCCGGGAAGCGAACCCAGGTCCCCAGGTCTCCCAACTGCGAGGCAGCAGCGCTACCCATTGCGCCACCGTGTCACCCGATACAGGACGCGATTAATACACTTCACCACCCGAGAGGGAAGTGGATGATATTTGAAGGATAAAATAGCATTAAAATATTCGGTCCTCTGCCCCTCTTCTCCCCTATATGCGCCCCTATATATCTGGCAAAAATCAGAAGGAAGTTGGACTGGTTAAGTATATTGTAGTCCAACTAATACATTTACTTGACTGGTGCTCGAGTGCTCATTTGTGAACCCTTTTACCCAGACGCCGTCCCCAGTGGCCAAACCTTAATCTCCGGTTTGAAACAGACATAAAGAAAAAAGATCTCAACCTGAAGTACAGTTCCTACTGTAGGATGGAGTGGAAAAAAAACAGTCCTCGGGCAAAAATGGCTTCCCGGCTGGCTATCCCGAAGAAACTTAATCAGGAGTCCGACTCACCAAATGTGAGCACCCAGAGAACCTCAACCCTTGGCCTCTTCTCAGGGTTTTGTCACACTGTTTCAACTTCGGGGTGGCCACCCACAAATAGCAGACATCCCTGGGTGAAGTCTGATCCTGAAGATTCTTTTAAGCGTAGATAGTCGCCTCCTTGCCTTCTGCCTTTTTCTTTTTTATATTCCCTCCTCCTTGATCCGCCATTCCCCTTGTGAATTTCCCCTTGGGATTAATAAAGTATCTATCTATCTATCTATCTATCTATCTATCTATCTATCTATCTATCTATCTATCTATCTATCTATCTATCTATCTATCTATCTATCTATCTAAAAAGAAAACTTTCCCGCCGAAACATCCTTTCCCTGCTTAGTTGTTATAGCAACATGATGCCGGCAACTGGCAGTTGGCATACTTACCGGGTGGGGTCCTCCCAGCACTTGGTTGTCCATAAAAGTGCCTGAAAGGAAATTCCTTAGACACCCTCCCAGCCACATTATACAGTGACGGCCAGTCCAGAAAGCCAACCCGCTTGACATGTTATGTAGCCTTGCTACAAGGTTAAGTATTCGGACATTGGCATATCCTCCTTCATACATGACATTTTTGTCTCAAACACAGACATTAAATCCTCCATCATGGTCAAACATTCCAATGTCTTTTCAATCATTGCTGGCCACTGTGAAGATGAATTCTGTCCCCGATTCAACATCGTCAGCATTGTGATTCCCTAACCACCTCCTCCTCCTTCATTTTAGTTCAAGGTTCACCCATACACTGGATATTAATTCTGAATCACGCTATCCTGCGCAGGGTTTATGATCATGAGTGATGTAACAAATCTGCTCTGTATTGAAATAAACTCTGCCAATGGATCTGTGAACTTTCTTAGTCTGTAATGGCCATGCTTAACATACTGCTCATCAATGGTAAAGCACTAGAGCGATCTGATCCATTGGGCTAGTAAACCATTAACTTTAGTGTAGTGACCACTGATGTAACATGAGAGAGCTTTCTGAAAGTTGAATACATTTAGATTTCTAAACACATCTGCAAATGCGGCATGCGCTTCTTCCTTCATGCTTTCGTATTTTTCCTCTTCTGTGCTCCTGACTGATGTTGACTCTCTGCTCATTGATTGAACGTGACCACAACAGATGACTATCAACAACTTTCATTTGACAGTTAGTGACATCGCAATAACCCCAAAAGAGTCAAGCTGTGGACCTTGAGTGTTCCAGTCCGTTGAGGAGGTGGTCACTTTCTACGTCAGTGATGTTACGCAATACACCCTGTAAAATAAGGACACCAACACCGTCAAAAGTTTTTGGGGGATCCCCCTCATATACTGTAGAGCCAAAAAAAAAGGAAATGACGTCTTCACAGACAGAGTCCAAAACGGAACTAACGAAAGACAAAATGGAGGTGGTATGTATATTTGGCTGCCTGAAGTGATGTCATGGGTGAATGGCATTCTGGAACCAGAAATGATGTCAGGGAGAGGTGGGTCTATCTGGTCTATTTTTCAGGGAGAGCCCAGCCTCCATGAAGGGAAAGTTCATTTCAGCCACTTGTACCCATGATCTCATTCTTTCGGTCATTAACCAAAGCTCGTCACCATAGGTGAGTGTAGGGATGTAGATCGACTGGTAAATCGAGAACTTCACCTTCTGACTCAGCTCCTTCTTCACCACTACAGATTGGTATAGTGACTGCACTCATAACTGCACTTGCCGCCCCAATCTGTCTGTCGATCTCACGGGGTGTAGGTTATAACAAAGCTCACTTGTGAAAGCAGACCGATACCGAGCCTTCATTCAGCACCTCAAATTACACACCACAGAGCAGCCTTTAACAAACGTTCTTATCTGATCTAGTAGGGTCATAAGTGTGCCCAAGAAACAACTGGCTTTCTCTTAAACATTTTTAATTTTAAAATCAAAGTATGGCTCAGACTTATTTTATAAAAAGCAATTTTACAATAATATTATCACCAAATTTTCTAGACATTTACTCTTGACTACGCTTACCCAGAATCAGATTTACAGGCCATTATCGTGACAAACCATTATGAAAACTCTTTGCTGAAGTTCTAGCACATAGACGTCAATCTGCTATCCATAAATTGCCCCATCCTGATCAAACTAGTTTTATTCACTCCTGCTTTGCTTTAAATAATCTTAAAGAGTCCTTCATATGAAAAGACTTTGCATACAAGTTGATAAATATTTTGTATTTCTTTATTTGTAACTTAGACAAAGCAATGTAACACTAATGTACAGTGCATCTGGAAAGTATTCACAGCGCATCACTTTTTCCACATTTTGTTATGTTACAGCCTTATTCCAAAATGGATTAAATTCATTTTTTTCCTCAGAATTCTACACACAACACCCCATAATGACAACGTGAAAAAAGTTTACTTGAGATTTTTGCAAATTTATTAAAAATAAAAAAATTGAGAAAGCACATGTACATAAGTATTTACAGCCTTTGCCGTGAAACTTAAAACTGAGCTCAGGTGCATCCTGTTTCCCCTGATCATCCTTGAGATGTTTCTGCAGCTTCATTGGAGTCCACCTGTGGTAAATTCAGTTGACTGGACATGATTTGGAAAGGCACACACCTGTCTATATAAGGTCCCACAGTTGACAGTTCATGTCAGAGCACAAACCAAGCATGAAGTCAAAGGAATTGTCTGTAGACCTCCGAGACAGGATTGTCTCAAGGCACAAATCTGGGGAAGGTTACAGAAAAAATTCTGCTGCTTTGAAGGTCCCAATGAGCACAGTGGCCTTCATCATTCGTAAGTGGAAGAAGTTTGAAACCACCTGGACTCTTCCTAGAGGTGGCCGGCCATCTAAACTGAGTGATCGTGGGAGAAGGGCCTTAGTCAGGGAGGTGACCAAGAACCCTATGGTCACTCTGTCAGAGCTCCAGAGGTCCTCTGTGGAGAGAGGAGAACCTTCCAGAAGGATAACCATCTCTGCAGCAATCCACCAATCAGGCCTGTATGGTAGAGTGGCCAGACGGAAGCCACTCCTTAGTAAAAGGCACATGGCAGCCCGCCTGGAGTTTGCCAAAAGGCACCTGAAGGACTCTCAGACCATGAGAAAGAAAATTCTCTTGTCTGATGAGACAAAGATTGAACTCTTTGGTGTGAATGTCAGGCGTCACGTTTGGAAGAAACCAGGCACCGCTCATCACCAGGACAATACCATCCCTACAGTGAAGCATGGTGGTGGCAGCATCATGCTGTGGGGATGTTTTACAGCGGCAGGGACTGGGAGACTAGTCAGGATAAAGGGAAAGATGACTGCAGCAATGTACAGAGACATCCTGGATGAAATCCTGCTCCAGAGCGCTCTTGACCTCAGACTGGGGCGACGGTTCATCTTTCAGCAGGACAACAACCCTAAGCACACTGCCAAGATATCAAAGGAGTGGCTTCAGGACAACTCTGTGAATGTCCTTGAGTGGCCCAGCCAGAGCCCAGACTTGAACCCGATTGAACATCTCTGGAGAGATCTTAAAATGGCTGTGCACCAACGCTTCCCATCCAACCTGATGGAGCTTGAGAGGTGCTGCAAAGAGGAATGGGCCAAACTGGCCAAGGATAGGTGTGCCAAGCTTGTGGCATCATATTCAAAAAGACTTCAGGCTGTAATTGCTGCCAAAGGTGCATCGACAAAGTATTGAGCAAAGGCTGTGAATACTTATGGACATGGGATTTCTCAGTTTTTTAATTTTTAATAAATTTGCAAATATCTCAAGTAAACTTTTTTCACGTTGTCATTATGGGGTGTTGTGTGTAGAATTCTGAGGAAAAAAATGAATTTAATCCATTTTGGAATAAGGCTGTAACATAACAAAATGTGGAAAAAGTGATGCGCTGTGAATACTTTCTGGATGCACTGTATATCTCTTATAAGAACAGAAATAGTTTGATGGTTAAGAGCCCCCCACCCCCCCTTTTTAGGACTGAGTCTCTTTGTAATTTTACGATAGGGTCAAGTGAAGTTTGGCAAGCGATTCTCTGCAGGACCCTCTCAATCAACCCCCACAAGAAAGCCAGACTGCCTAGCTGGAAAGCTTCAGCTCAGCACATGGTTTTGGGGGCAGGTGTGAAGGTATTCTATACCCCATTGTTCTGAAGTATGGCTGTTTGAAAATGGCTTGTATCAGAAGCCCAATGACGCCCTATCGGCTGTAGGGTTTGGACAGAGAATCAATAAATTTACTTGCATCACCCCTCCCTCTCTCTTACCAACTGATGAAGGAGTATCTCACACACCATTGCCATGACGAGGACAACTCAGCAGCCATATTGAGACAGGCGTGCGGCCTGTTCTGAAGAAGGCTGACCAAAAATTGTGCCTTAACTAGAGACATTTAAAGTAACTAACAAGTCTGTGTGCCGCCTGAAATTACACATCAACATTTAGGGTGTATGGTTGCTGATATTCAAATATACTTTGCTTATTATTATTACTTTATGAATATTATCAATAATGCATTATTTAAATTGTAACTTAACTCCTGCTTGTCTTTTATTACATCTAATTGCCTGAGGTTATAAATGTAGAAGGGAAGGTGGGGAGAAGTTATATGGTACAGTACATTATAAACAGTGGTAAGTCTGTGAGATTTGAGGCATTTTGTCAAAGGCTACATATTAATAATTGTGGGATATTGATGTAATCAGTCAGGAGGTAGAGGTCGCTGTGAGGAAAGGGGTGGAAGGAAAAAGAGAGAGGGAAGGAGGAAGTGTGAATAAAGTTAAGGAAGAACTGACTACATTGCATGGTCCATTTATTTCAACAATAAATACAACATATTGGCGACGAGGATGTCAACTTTTGGACTCTCGCCTCCTCCTGTGTTTCTCGAAACTCCGGGTGAGCCTGCAATACCGTTTAATTCTTGGCTAAGGATGTTTGAGAACTATGTGCTAGCTCTTACTGACACGGCGCTATCGGATAAACGTAAACGTGCCCTATTGATTCATTGCCTAGGGACTGAAGCTCGGCATATTTTCTACACTCTTGCTATTGCTGATGATACATTCGCTGCTGCCCTTGCTGCACTAAAAGACTTTTTCATTCCAAAAGTAAACGTTGTGGCTGAAAGAAGTAAATTTCGCCAAAGAGCGCAGAAGCCTGGTGAATCTACTTTGCAATATGTTGCCACACTGCGCGAAAGTATCCGTCAATAAGGGCGCGCACATAAAGGCGACCTTCAAAAGGGCGACCTCAATTGGGCACAGCGAATAAAAGCGCACATAAATAAAAGCGATCTTCAAAAGGGCGACCTCAATTGGGCGCAGCGAATAAAAGCGCACATAAATAAAAGCGATCTTCAAAAGGGCGACCTCAATTGGGCGCAGCGAATAAAAGCGCACATAAATAAAAGCGATCTTCAAAAGGGTGACGTCAATTGAGCGCAGCGAATAAAGGCAAACGCAACAAAATTATTACAGAAAATTTATTACATAAAGGCAATGACTGAATGTATAAAAAGGTGAAAGCAAGTTACACTTGAAGCTGTAGATTATGTGCAATGCCACGTAGATATTCGAGATGCGGTCTATTAGCATAATCAAGGTGTGACACCCCGTGTAGTGGGAATCAAATCACCAGTCTACACTCTGGATGTCTAGTAAATGGGACCGAGCGTGACCAGGATGATAATGGATGACAGGGAGACACGGACACAAAAAGGGTTGGGTTTTTAAAAATAAAGTGAAGTTTTATTTACAGGTGCACTTAACAAAAATAATGTCCTGCGGAATTTATATATTAAAACACAGTTCAATACCGCAAAAGACACACAAAAACAGTAAATAAATGATGTTCAAAAATAGTGGCTATATACAAAAATAAACAGTGCACCAATACCCATAACCCGAATAAATACCTCCACCAAAAAGTATTCCAGAGATATTTTTACAAAAACAAATATTTACAAAAACAATGCACAAGCCGTCATGTCTGGTAAATCCGAACTGTCCTACCGAGTACCTTTCTCTTAGAGGGTCTAATCAAAAAAGCACCATGCTCTGGGGCAATGCGTTCCTTTTATAATCGGTGCCCTTGTACCGACCAATTAAACTGTCCATTGTCATCCCTCTACAACCGCGCGATGACGAGAACTCGACGGCGAGAAGTGGCGTCTCTTGCCCTGCAAAAATGCTATATTAAATCGAGCAGCCGGCGCGCGCGCGCGCATAGCTGTGCCGGCTTTTGAGATGCAACTGCGCTTCTGCCTTAAATTACAGTAAGCACTTTTAACTTTTTACGTCCTTCCCCTGAGCTACTGCCCAGACAACTTCACACATAGGATCCCTTTTCTAAACCGCGGTAAACTAATATTATGACGCTTCACCCTTTCTTTTACACTTAGAGTTATGGGGTCGCAGGAGGCACACGCAAGAGTGGAAAACCGTTAATGCCATCCCGGCCGGTTAATGGCAAGGCTGTCTCTCCATACTGCACGAGACCTACCGCGACACTCTCCAAAAGGCGCTAATAAGGTCAGTGAAGATGTCCATCTGCATTCTATACAAAAGGAAAAGGCAAGTTTCCTTTCTTTATACTTTGATTTTTTCCCCAAACAAATGCCTCTCAACACTGCAGAGGACACTTGACAAATTTTATTTACTTATAGGTAATGCCAGTAAGGCACATTACCACACAAGGACAATTAATTTAATTCGCTCCGAAGGTCATCCTTTTGAAGCTCGCCTTTATTTACACGCGCCTTTATTCGGCGCTCAATTGAGGTCGCCCTTTTGAAGATCGCTTTTATTTATGTGCGCTTTTATTCTCCGCGCCCAATTGAGGTCGCCCTTTTGAAGGTCACCTTTTTGTGCGCGCCCTTATTGAATAGAACCCTGCGCGAGCTCATTGCTAATTGTGATTTCGACGTGCTAGCGGATGACATGCTTAGAGATCAAATCATAGAGAAAACAAATATGCCTCGCATTCGAGAACGATTATTGCTAGAGACGGACCTTACATTACAAAAAGCGATTGCTATTGCTGGGCAAATTGAATGTGCAGTGACTGAAGCTAAGGCTATGGTTACTAATACCGAATCGTCTGTTAATGCGGTACAAAAAAATTCACAATTCACGAGCGAGGCAGGAACCTGCTTTTAATGCGCGTGCAACTGAAAAACAAACAGCAGCAGCTCAGGCTTCAATTGTGGTGCAACAGAAAACATGTTATCGCTGTGGATCTCGAATGCACCTGGCTAATAACCCCAATTGTCCAGCAAAAGCAGTAAGATGCAGACATTGCGGTAAATTTGGTCATTTTGCTAAAGTATGTCGTGGTGCCACATCCACTTGTGCTGTGCAAGAAGTTACTGTGCCTGACCTTACTGTTCTTAGCATTGATGACACTACAGTTGCACAACGGAGGAAGGGTCTCTGGTGCACAGTGTCCCTTCAAGCTGCCTGCACTCAACCAGTTCAAGCAAACTTACTTGTGGACACTGGCTCAGCAGTTTCAATTCTACCAGAAGTATTCTATCGTCAACATTTTAGTAATGTACCACTTGTTCAGTCAAAAGTGCAACTAAAGACTTATATGCAGAAACCAATTCCAGTACTGGGATGTATTACTCTTTTCATTACAAGGGATACAAACCATACACAAGCTACATTTTACGTTGTGCCACTGGGAGCAGCTTTGTTAGGCATGGACCTTTTTATGGCACTTAACTTAGAAATTAGAAGTGGACAAACTGCATCCAAGAAAATGCCCAATGACCCCGTATACAACATGACAGTAATGAATATTAAGAATGCTCATACATTAGGTGTGACTGATAGATTTATTCATAAGGTTAAACTACGACATGAGGTAATACCTGTTCAACAGAAACTTCGTCGTCTACCATTTTCTGTCCGTGAGGCTGTCTCTAAAGAACTAAAGAGACTTGAACAGGACGACATTATAGAGAAAACTGATTCATCTCCTTGGGTGTCACCATTAGTAGTAATTTAAAAAAAATCAGGTGCAATACGACTATGTGTAGACCTTCGTGAGCCAAACAAAGCTGTGATGATAGATAGCCACCCTTTACCACACATTGAAGAAGTGTTCACACAGCTTCGAGGAGCTAAAATGTTCTCCACCATTGATCTTCGAAATGCTTACCATCAGGTACCTTTACATGAGGATAGCAGAGATATTACTGCATTTATAACACATGATGGACTTTTTCATTTTAAAAGAGTACCTTATGGTCTGGCATCAGCTCCAAGTGCATTTCAGAGAATGATGTCCTTGATACTAGCAGGGCAGGATGGGGTGCAGTGTTACTTAGATGACATTATAGTATATGGGGACTCACCATCTGTTCATGAACACAGGTTACAAGCAGTACTTCATTGTCTTCATGACAGTGGGCTGCAGCTTAATATGGAGAAATGTCAATTCAGAAAAACTGAACTGACATTTTTAGGCCATAGAATTTCTTCTGCTGGCCTTCAGCCCAATGTTGAACACATAAGAGCAGTAACTGAAGCTCCACCACCTCATGATGTATCTTCTTTACGCTCATTTCTTGGACTGACTGCTTGGTATTCTAAGTTCATTCCAAATTATGCCACTGTGATAGAACCCCTTCGTGAACTGCTTAGGAATTCTGGAGAATTTTCTTGGACAAATATGGCACAAGAAAGCTATGATTGTATTAAGAACCTTATTGCTACCAGTCCAGTGCTTGCAATTTTTGACCCTTCATTGCCTGCAATTGTAACTACAGATGCTTCGGATTATGGTATTGGTGCTGTCCTTACACAGAATCATGGTGGATTTGAGAAAACTGTTGCCTTTGAATCTCGTACATTGTCAGAATGTGAAAGACAGTACTCTACTATTGAAAAAGAGGCTCTTGCTTGCGTGTGGGCCACAGAGAAATGGCGTACCTACTTGTGGGGACGTCATTTTACCTTACGCACTGATCACTGTCCATTAACCACACTACTTACTAGCAAGGGGCTTGGACGAGCAGGCATGAGAATTGCAAGGTGGTCAGCGCGACTTATGTCATTCAACTACAGTATTGAGTATAAACCTGGTCATGAAAATATCACTGCTGACTGCTTATCACGCTTGCCACTGTCTGAGACAGTATCAGAACAAGACCCTGACTTGGAATTGGTTGCACTGGTGTCTGTTGACTTTGCTGCAGTGACTGCAGAGCAGTTTCAAAGTGCTTGTGCCTCGTGCCCTATTCTACAAAAGGTCAAGACTTATATTAGTAAAGGATGGCCTTGTACTTCAAAAGGACTTGAATCTGATGTTATTCCATATTTTAGAATTCAGACAGTTGGCGGAAAAAAATGAACTTATTATTCGTGGCACTCATAGGGTCATTGTCCCATTAGAATTACAGTCTAAGATGATTCAGCTGGCACATTCTACCCATCAGGGGATTGTACGAACGAAACAGAGACTCAGGGATTTATATTGGTGGCCTGGCATGGACTCCCAAGTGGAAGATGCTATCAAATTATGTACAACTTGCATACAACACGATAAAACCGCTAAAACAAATACAGCTCCATTACAACCAGTGCCTATCCCAAATTCAGCTTGGAACAAACTTGCCATTGATATTGTGGGGCCATTCCAAACTGCACCATATGGCTATCGCTATGCCATTACACTTATTGACTACTTCAGTAAGTGGCCAGAGGTTGCTTTTGCTTCTGCTGTGACTTC
Organism: Erpetoichthys calabaricus; assembly: GCF_900747795.2. Taxonomy (NCBI): domain Eukaryota; kingdom Metazoa; phylum Chordata; class Cladistia; order Polypteriformes; family Polypteridae; genus Erpetoichthys; species Erpetoichthys calabaricus. The sequence continues at coordinate 293,044,604 of NC_041396.2, read as the reverse complement.
ATTATACAACCATTATACATTTTTTGTGCACTATTTTCAGTAGGGAAGGAAATCCACTGGAAATTGTTACTGACAATGGATCTCAGTTTACGTCTTCTGACTTTGAAGCATTTCTTAGCGATAGGGACATCATACACACTCGCAGTTCTGTTTACTATCCACAAGCAAATGGTGAGATAGAGCGTTTTAACAGGGTATTAAAGGACTGTTTGCAAACAGCAAATATTGAAGGAAAGCCTTGGAAGTCATTTGTTACTGAATTTTTACAGATATATCGTGCTACTGTACATGCAGTAACACAAAAGTCACCTGCTGAGCTCTTACATGGTCGCCCAATGATAACTAAATTAAACATTAGAGACCTGCTTCCAACTTCGACTTTGAAGCAACATACTACTGTGGCGCAGCATGTACAACGGAAACAAGAACAAATGAAAAAATATACAGATATACGTCGCAGAGCAAAATCACCTTCTTTCACTTGTGGGAGTTTTGTGCGTATTAGGAAGCCGGGCATAGTTCAAAAGGATCACTTCAAATTCAGTCGCCCTTATCAGATAATTGCTCAGAAAGGCCCTGCCACATACCTGTTGTCAGATGGCAAGATCTGGAATGCAGTTCATCTCGCTCCAGCTACAGCTGTACAATCCAGTCTGACTTCAGACACACAACCAGAGGATTCATACGTTCCAACCCGTCCAATTCAGTCGGCTGCTATTTCTACTGGTACACCTGGGCAGTCTTTTTCAAATATACGGAGAGGTAGAGTGCGACAGGCTCCAGTGTGGACAAAGGACTATGTCAGATAAAGATTTACAGCATTTGGAAGCTACACGTGTTACCTTAACAGTTATAAAGGAATGGGATAGTTTAATTAGTTGGTTAGTATAATGTTGAAAATTAGAGATTACAGTTTTCTCTTATTATAATGTTTTAATATATATTAATGATTGTTTTTTTCTTCAAAAGGGGGTATATGTGGGATATTGATGTAATCAGTCAGGAGGTAGAGGTCGCTGTGAGGAAAGGGGTGGAAGGAAAAAGAGAGAGGGAAGGAGGAAGTGTGAATAAAGTTAAGGAAGAACTGACTACATTGCATGGTCCATTTATTTCAACAATAAATACAACAATAATACAAAAGGGGAAAGCAGGGTAATAGAGAGCTCTACCAGGACAAAACAAAAAGGAAATTATATATGTTGCTCTGATAGTGGCCTTCAGCTCTTCTGAATTGTTGGGTCTGGCGTATTGCATCTTCCTCTTCACAATACCCCATAGATTTTCTATGGGGTTAAGGTCAGGCGAGTTTGCTGGCCAATCAAGAACAGGGATACCATGGTCCTTAAACCAGGTACTGGTAGCTTTGGCACTGTGTGCAGGTGCCAGGTCCTGTTGGAAAATGAAATCTGCATTTCCATAAATTTCGTCAGCAGCAGGAAGCATGAAGTGCTCTAAAAACTTCCTGGTAGACGGCTGCGTTGACCTTGGACCTCAGAAAACACAAATGAACCAACACCAGCAGATGACATGGCACCCCAAACCATCACTGACTGTGGAAACTTTACACTGGACCTCACGCAACGTGGATTCTGTGCCTCTCCTCTCTTCCTCCGGACTCTGGGACCTTGATTACCAAAGGAAATGCAAAATTTACTTTCATCAGAGAACATAACTTTGGACCACTCAGGAGCAGTCCAAAGGCGAGATGCTTCTGACGCTGTCTCTTGTTCAGGAGTGGCTTGACACAAGGAATGCGACAGCTGAAACCCATGTCTTGCATACGTCTGTGCCTGGTGGTTCTTGAAGCACTGACTCCAGCTGCAGTCCACTCTTTGTGAATCTCCCCCACATTTTTGAATGGGTTTTGTTTCACAATCCTCTCCAGGGTGCGGTTATCCCTATTGCTTGTACACTTTTTTCTACCACATCTTGTCCTTCCCTTCGCCTCTCTATTAATGTGCTTGGACACAGAGCTCTGTGAACAGCCTATATAATATACCGAATTACGTCATCAAGTTGTTTTAGCTGTCAGTACACAGCGTTGCAGTGAAAAATTTGGTCAAAACCGCCTTTTGCCGATTTCTGTTTCGATACCGCTACATTTCGGTTAGCATATACATTATTGCAATTTATTTTATCTCATATCTAATATTTAAATTCTTCAGTACTAATAATTAGTCTAGATTATGTATTATGCATTTACTACATTTTTATTTTTCATTAAATTTTATTTCTAAGTATGTCGTCAAATTTTAAGTTGTGTGTAAATAACAATGTACAGAT